>NW_024539035.1:0-14051 GCF_016647635.1 Suillus subaureus | reverse complement strand
ATCGCACTCTAGCTGAATTCCTTGTTATGCTTGACGATTATGAACCCTTGGTACGCGTGTAACTTTCGTAATCCAAGTGGAGCTGAAAGTGCTGTCCAGATTCCCAATGAAGTAACAGACTATTATCTCCAGAGGGTAGGGTTTGAATGCGAAGACGTGCGGCTGTGAGCATCCAAAGACGTTTTCTGGTATAGACTCATTACGTTCATTCTATGCAGAAAACGCCTGCTTTCCTTGGCTGCACAGAAGTTCGTATCAGATATTGCTGCCGATGCCTACCAGCATGCCCGTATACGTACGAACGCCGTTGGTGGTCGTGCCCGAGGCCCCCTCACTGGGCCAGGGTCAAAGGTACGTCATTGTTTTTCACCGCCTTGCCTTGCGTAAAATGGCTTGCTCCTAGGATAAGACAAGGACCGCGCTGACCATGGATGACTTGAGTGCCGCGTTGGCCGAGTACGGCATTAATGCTAAAAAACCAGAATTTTATCTGTGAGCACGCAGAGGAGTTGCTTAGATTTATCGTTTTCACTATCACTTGTTCCAATGTATTCTAGATAGTAGCAAGCATAGTAAACCAAGAGCAAGTGAAAGGGGGAACACTATGAACTCGCATGGACTGTCTTCCCTTTGTAATCCGCGGATGTCGGGTTGAAAATGACACCTCGCTTGTGAATGACTTCGTTTCTGTTCTCACTCTTTAGTGGCGACACCGTTGAACCTGCAATAGGAAACGAGCTGCCTACAGTGCCTTATGGCCGCACTATATTTTCGGAGAGGCGTATGCGGAATGAGTGCGATGCCAATGTAGGTGTGACTGTAATGTCAACTTGACAGCTTCAGGAATTTAGTCAAGATTCTGCATGCGCTTCACAGGTAAGAACCGCATCTACAAATTTAGTCGCTCATTGACCAGTTCTCCCAACCGGAGAAAAATGCACCGGGTGGAATTTCCACCCGCTGTGCAAGTTCATCGAAAGATTGAGGCATGATATATAAAGTCTTAGCAAGTACGCCTCAACCTTTAGCGATCACTACGACTAACCCCGACCCCTAGCCCAGCATCGAATCCAGCTGAGCCCCCCTTGTGCCCTAATTGGACACGATCGCCCTTCACCCAACCGTATTCCTTCCACTCTTTTGGGCTTACCCGTGTTTAACGGGACTGTCGGCCTTTGGCTTGCCCTTTGATCAGAGCTCCTTTTGCATCGGCGATATATTTCTTCACAGACGACGGAGCTTACAGCCTTACAGCAGACCTGCTGGATCCCGCACGGCCACAGTACGTATCGCTAAAAAATATAAATGAACATGGCATGAATTAGCTGCTCATTCTTAGCGGAAATTCCTACACGATACAGCGATTCCACGAATTAGGAGATGACTTAAACTTCGACTACTGTAGGGATGTGTTACTCAAACATCCGAGACTAGCGAAGGACGTGGTCAACCAGCACCGTCCGTGCGCAGCGTGAGGCCGTTCCAATTCGAATGCTTGGGTTTTGTGCTAGGAATGTCTCGGTGACCTAAATGGAAAGAACGATCGGGAGACCCCCTGTACAGTCACTGGCTACACACACATGTATGAATCCGACTCCCACTAATATGGGATAGTTCCGAGACTGTGCTGATGTCATTTCTGCTTGACCGATGACCATAAGTCTCTGGAACTGCGGAAATGACATTGGCGCATTGGTAGATTCTAGTTACTTGTTTTGCCTGGGTCTTATGTATCTGAGTGTTGCTCGCCTGAGCTTGGGTCACAACAACGAGAGGCACATGCAACACTCGCGGTCGCATCTGCAATGCTTTGAAACAAGCGCCGAACGAAGGTCAGTCAGCTGCATCGTATATCGACGGGATGTCGGAAATCTCCCTCGGTTCAGCAACCAAGTGACGGAATTTCCGACAAACGACACATTGTTGACTAACACTCAGCACAATAGCACCAGCTGTGTATTCTTCACTTTCAAATTGTACTTCGAAGCAAGAGGCTGATCACGTTTCACTTGCGCACACACACAAGAGTATAAACTGGATTTGGAATTACAGGCGGTCGATATGTAACTGATCATCGTGCACACAAATGTGGAACATTGTCAATAATAAATCAAACCGTAATGCAAATGGAAGAGACGAGTACATGAGTACCAAAAGAAATGCACAGTCCATCGTCTGTCACATACCGACAAAAAGGAAAAAATAAGGAGTCCACGAGTAAAAAAGAATGAAGCAGTCCATTGTCTGTCAAGTACATGCCGATAAAGGGAAAAAGAAATCAAGAGACCTTTGAATAGTGAGGGAAACAGAAGACTCAGACTAGAGGTACGTGCGGGACTGCGAATGGTGGGTTCCAATAGTGATCTTCAACTTTTTGGGCGGTGGAACTTCAGGTCTTGCGGACAGAGGCCAATAGGTTGTTGCAGGATTCGGTCGTAGGGGACCCCTGACATCGAATCTTGCGGAAATGATAGCCGGCGCGTGGAGACAGTGTGGGGGGCAGGCGGTAGCCTTCAACCTTGTGGAAGGCTCCAGGTCATAGAGGACAGCGAGAGGCCGGTGCGTGTCTTTCGGGATGCGAGTAGCGTTATGGATTAGCTTGTACCGCTCTAGTTGGGGAGTGCCAACGTGGATATGAGGCCGAACTTGGCCATGGCATTGGCCTCGTCATGGAGTTGCTCAAGATGGCATATTTGAAATCAGTAAGCGATGTGCATGTCATGAGAAATTGCACACCAGTGTAAGTCCATGCGCGTCCGGCACGCAAACGAGCACAATGCTAACAAATTAAGATGAGCGTCGTACTTAATTTGGTGATCATGTCACGCCGGTTGGCGATGCGCGCTGTATCTAGAGGCTTGGGCGGTAGGGCGATAGAATGAGGGTGGATTGATGCTGAAGAAAAAAGGCACTGTTGGTATTGTGGTGGATGAGTCGGGGGTTCCGGAGACATCGAAGTCCTTGATGTAGTCGTCATCGGCCACAAGGGTCACGCCCGAGTCTATGGAGAAGCGCTTGTACCTGGAAGACTGCCACGTCGACGGCAATACTACCAGACGGAACGATAACATGGAAGAGCGTATGATTGACAAGGCGGTGAGAAGATAAGATGTAGATACCGACGATGCTGTATGTATATAGGGATGAGCATCAAATGGCCAAACACTAAGTAAATGAGGCGCGGTGTCTAACTTGATCAGGAGCGAGTACGCCGAGCGCGTCCGTCACGTGGTAAGCCCGCCAGGCTTACAGTACCTCTGGAATCGTGATGAAGCGGGCGTGTAGATATCAATCATGTTGTCACCAGCGGGAGGGAGTTGGTTGTCCTTGGGGGTGAAATCGTCTCTGAGTAGTTTCTTCGCGGTTCTGTGAGGCAAGAACCAGGAAGACCGTCAAGGAAGAACTTTGAAACTGCGGCGCCAACAGAAAGGCGGTCGTCCGCGTCGTAAAGTGTCTGACGAGTAGTGTCGAAGATGGCCCGCTTGAAGAACGTGGCGGCGAGGCAGGGGAGGGAGAATTTTGGGGTTGTAGGGAGGGGAAGGTTGGGGGTTGGCCGCCTATCATAAGGAAGGTGTTTCCATTGCGGCGAGGTATCCAGTGATGGTGACGAGGGCGGTACCGCTCAAGACAGTAGGGGTACTAAATATCATCTTGGCAAGTGCTAAATGCTGATACACGTAAATTGGACACTTAATAAGAGATGAAGTTCTGTGACGAGCTCGTATATAGATTGGTTGATTTACATAAGTCAGCGCTCCGCATGAACGCGTCAGTCACATGTTTGGAAAACCAATAACCAAGGGCACGCATCGATTTGCGTTCTGAAATATGATTCGGATCAAGCTTGGTTGCGAGGAAGTTGACAGAGAATGGGTGCGATTAATGGGTTTTATACAATAACTATCGCTAGGCTATAGGTATTCGTAACTTGATCACGAATCGTCGACCAGGTCAAAACAATGTCTGTTAGCCTGAGGGAGGGTCTAAGAGTATCCTTAATGCAAGCTAAAATGAGTGTAACTGAAGCCTTTGAAGGATATTATCAACGTCAGATAAGTTCGTCTCCTTCCGAGCAACCTCGAGGAAAACCTCCCTTTCTTCCCCGCAGGTGTTATCTCTTTTCGAAACATGCCAGTGCTGTGGCTGTTGACCTCGAGAAAACACTTCGGTGATGTGCAATTCCCTATTGCAAGGCCGTCAAAATTATACTGGAATAGAAAAGGCGCAATACGCACTGTTCCAATAGCTGCTTTCCGTTGTATAGGTGATCTGACTTCGCAATGAAGTCAGGACTGGCTGTTGTAAAGTGGTCAAAACCAACTAGATAGTTATCTTTGGGCTGCAAAATCTTCGTCGCCGAAGGCAAGATCTCAGAAACCCTGTGCATACCCATGTGAGTTTTGCTCTTCTCCTCTAAGTACTTATACGTACCGCGTCGCTTCTGCAAGAATCAGGTTCTCAACGTCATGTAGCATTTGAGATGCAGCTTCAGATATAACATGCGTGTCGTAGTCTTCTACATTATCAGCATCCGCTATGATAGCCACGGCCAAGCTTTGACACTAGCAAGGTAATGTGAACGCAAGGGAGAATGAGTACGAGACCGTGCTTACTCTTAGATGTATTACTTGCCTTCGGCGAGTTTCCAACGGGTCACCGCTTTCAGGTAGAAACACGAAAGTACAAGCGAAGTCCAATTGACGATAACGACCAGGTTTCTCAGACTCAAGAGGAGATGTAGATGAGCCATCTACGGGAAGCGGTAATGGGACTCGGGAAGGTCGTGGAGTGTCGCCGCTGTGGTCCACCTCCGGACGCCCTTCATGCGCAGCATCAAGTTCTGTGACAGATAATCCATCATTTGCCTTCCCCAGCAGGCCATGTATATCGGCGGAGGACATCGCATCCTCCAAAGCGCCCCTGTCAACTTCCGTCACAGTGCTTGTACTTTCGGCCACAGAGGGATTAGGTTTAATTTCTTCTTGTTCTGTCACCGGCGATTTTCGTTCAGCGCCCTTCCCAAACGTCAACGCCCCGGGCCAATTCCAGTTCCGAACACCCATACTCATGGCGAGACTAGAAGGCATGCCCAAGAACCCACCGGAAGAGTTACTGCTAGAACTGACTTCTTTAGCTGCCGTGTTTGCAATCGCTCCGTTTTCAGTGGGTGAAGAGGCTTCTGGGCGATCATCTGCTTCATGGCATGGTAGATGGCGTGGAATTAGAGATAGAAGGTGTCGCGAGAGTGCGGGTGGATGATTAGATTGTCTGTATCTTGTAGACGGGACTACGTGAGGAGGAGAAAGAAACAATGCATCCAGTCCAGCTGGTAACTGCGATGAAAAGGCATCCAGTAGAGGTAGAATAGAGGGGTATAACGGATGAAGCGACAAGCCTAAGTCCAATCAGCAAGTCGGCGGTAGATACGGGATGCCCAGATACAACGCACCAAGGTCGTCGTTCAACTCAAAACTCTTGCTCAAATCCCATGACCATGCCCATACAGTGAAGAATCTTTCTAGCTGCAACTCCAATGCTTCCTGTCCGAGGGAATTCAAAATTAAGGTGAAGGACCCATGCGTAAGTTTGAATTGCTCGTATCCCCGGAGCAAGTACGCGCGAAGTGCGTAATCGTGAAGTGAGCCGTCGTGACAGTCATAAGAGGGTTGCAGAGCGCTTGCTTGCTCTTTCTCTTTTCCCTTTCCCTTTCCGTTGCTCTTGCCCTTATCCTTGGGTTTGGGCAGAAGCATCCGCGATGTCTTTGCAAGCTCTACCGCCTGGCAAAAACTAGCATGAGAGCGCATCAACAGATCGAGAGCCGGCGTACTGCGTGAATCCAGAAGTCAGGTTCAGGATTGAGCATTATCATCCTTCTCGACTGGGAATGTACATTGTGGCAAGAGTCGGTCGGATGGAATATCCTGCTAAGTGATGAGTATCTTGCACAAGGGGGAAAACCTGGGACTGCTACTCAGAAAAGTTGACGAGCGCCTTGGCAAGTCCGACCTGCCTTAGCATCTTGTCGCGCGAAGTAGCGCGCTCCTGTGAAGTGTAGAAAAGGATCTGTGCTTGCTCTTCTGCATCCTCGTCGTCTTTAGATACCTTTTCACTGGGACGTAAAGTCGGGTTATATATTGTCAGATAGAGCAACGCTGGATGAAGCCTGCTCATGTAGCGAACCTTGGTTATGGTGGAACAGGGAAGGTTGCTTATTGTGGAAGTCAAGCGGGTATCACCCACGCCCTAAGCTGCCCTAAGCCTCTACTGTGCAAAGTATCCGAAAGGAAACATTCTAAGTAGTAACTAATTAAGATACGGGATTATGCAGGTAAATTACAACTCATAGTTCTATAATCGTGGTATTCCGTCAAATGTCCATGCTATCATCAGCACTCTTCTGCAAATTCATGTCGGAAAATGGGTTAATGTCGGGATCAGAAATTGCTGGTGAGGGTAAACCATTCTGACTACTACCAACCCAAGAGTCGATATTTGCGTGTGCACGGAATAACGAACTGCGCGGGGGGTTATCATCATAGTCAGGTTCCACCTCGACCGAGGACGTCGGAGAGGCCCTCGCTGACGGGTCGGGGAAATCAAATTGATGAGACGCGAGTTCGAGAGGACAAAGAGTAAGACCATCCTCAGCAATCAGATCATCGCTCTGCGTCTCCAACGTTGTCGGATCACCATCATCAAGGGGAGGTGGCGATGACGTAGGAGTCGACCTTGTATTGGATCGCGGCGTAAGGTATCCAGCATTACTAGGCTGTTGTGTGGAGGGAAAGGGAAAAGGAGTTGCGCCGTTCTCACTGGGAGGTGTCGGAAGCTGCACCTCCGGTTCTGTAGCGGTTTCTTCCTCCGTTTCGGCGGCAGCTTTACGACCAGCTTCCTCTATCTTCTCGTTAGTCTTGCCCCCTAACGGAGCGTTGCTTCTACGTTTATAGAACAACAGATAGGCGTTGGAATTCTTTGAAGATGATTAATTGGCGCCAAAAAAAAAGAAATTAAACTTACCACTGCGTGACTGGCATCAGACCGCGTAACATACGAATCATCGAAGTGATACCACTGCTCCGTCACATGGTTGAGGGCATACGCGCGATAGTGCCCACCACCAAGTCCCCCCAGGTGCTCATCGACGGCATAGAGATCATAAATGAGAGGCTCCTCGACATCTCTGATTCCAAGCTCGTTGATGTCGGCTCCACTCCGCACAAGCCTAGTCCCCACTTGTCGTTCACCAACGAGAGCAGTAAGGTCGAGACCCTCAATAGGGAAGTCGACGAAAGTATCGATCTTATCGCGAAGGGTACGGTTGTTACTGAAACGCTTGAGGTGCACAGCGAGAATGTCCGGGACCTTCCAAAGGTCGAACTTCTTCGTAGCTTGCTGGTGTTTCTTGCAACGCGGGCAGTACCACAAGTCATCTTCACCCAACTGCTCCTGCTTCGTGAACTCTGCCAAACAATCATCAAGTGTTATCCCCTTCGCCTTCTGTGCTGCAGCCACCTCCTTGGCCGCCAAGTACTCAGGATGCTTGAAAAGCACCCACTCATCCCACCGCGAGTTCTCGAACTGAGAAGTGCCAAAGTAGTACGACTTCATGTTCTCATCGAACTCGCAAAGGAAAGCGTCACCCTCCTTCAGTAATGGAGCTCCCAATTCAATGTCTTCAATGCGGATTTCCCACTGCTCGGATCGGCCGTTGTTGGAACCATAGCCACCTGCAGTGTAATCCTTGTAGCCAGTATAAAGACGTAAATCGAAGACGCCTTGTTTTGTGCCAACGATATACGCGTCAGGTTCCATCCCAGAATCATCATCGCCGAAAATTTTCTGATCTGCGATGTCGCCTTCAATGACCATCCCGTCAACTTCACTAACATCCCCATTCTCTTTGATCTCTGCGACAGAGTTGATAGGCGAGACTGTTGAGATAGGGATCGTGACAGCATCACTGGGAGAAGGATTGGCTTGCCAGGTATACAAGTCCCTTTCGTGGACCGTCCATCGTCGTAGGCGTTCGATGACAGCATCATACATGGCATCCACAGATCCTGCTTGGTCTCTTTCGACCACTACGATGAATGGACAGCCAAAGTTATTTGTACCACGAGAATAATTGGAGTAGGAGGGACGAGGAGGGACCACATCCGTCAAAATCACAGGAAGGATGAAAGGATCATTGTCCTTTGGCTTGTATGAGCGACTCTGGCGTGAATTACAGGGTAGTTCGAAACAGAAAATCTGGTCGTTATCGGCCATATCGCTGCACAGGATGCTGTCATCGAGATTCTTGTAGAAACGGTGATTAAACACTTCGAGGGTTAGCAACTGGAGCCCAAGCGATCAGCAGGGAACCTCAATACTGTGCGAGGATGTACTGACTCTTTTGGGCCGAACTCCCATCCATCGACCAAGCAGATGCTTCAGATCTTTGAATGCACTGTTGCGACCTATCCCGACAAGGACCTTTTGGTATGTTGTATTTAGCGAAACGAATGAAGGATAGAACCGAAATCTTACCTTCTGATGAGGAAGGGACGGGTCCCACGGAACATAATGGATCACGTGCCACCATTTTTTGTTCACGGGAAGAGGAAGTGTGAGATACATGAATGGATCGAATGTGATAGAAACCTGTAAAACCGATCCTCAGCGGAGGATGGTCAAGGTTCGCGCAATACGTACCTTCTCGCACTCGGGGCACACCAGAGTGCTCTTGTATTGGCCTTGAAAGAGGTCGACGATAACGCTATCGTTGCGCTTCATATATCCGTCCCAAGACGTCTGAGCTAATTTGGCGAGTTCGAGATCACCGCCTCCCTCCCAATCTGGTTTCTCGACGTAAGGCTTTTTCAGGACACGATTAAGGTCCTCGTGTAGCCCATCCAGTAGGAACGCAACCAGCTCCTGTGAATCGTGCTGCTGGTATCCGCTGAATTGAGGGGCAAATCTCTGCAGCTGCGACTTGAATTCGCGCGGCGAGTACGAAGTGCTCGTTGAATCTCGTGCCCAGATACGATGCAGGAGAAGCCCAAACGCCTCTGCGATGGCACCGTGCATCCCAAGCGGGTTATCGGGATTGAGTTCCTCTTGATAGACGCCAGCTATGATAAGATGTTAGTGTTACTGACCACCACCCGAGGGAAACACTCACAAAGAAAATAATCCGTCAATTCTTTTGTATGCGCGAGGCATTGGAGTGCTGAGTTCATGAAGCAAGTATTTCCCCTACGCTTGTGTCAGTGGATCAATTACTATTTGGCAACGAGGCGTACATGTTTCCCAGACCGAGGGTGCCGGGTTCTTGGATGATCTTACTGCTGCCCTTTGAAAATCCGAATGACTTGAAGGGAGCGACTGATGACTCCTTCGCCTTGGATGAAGAGCCTCGCCGCGACGGCGACGGCGTGCGAAAAGGTTGAGTGTTTTGAAATGCTGATGTTTGTTGGTTACTCAGACGGCTGAAGAAATCGTTGTCATTGCTAAAGAGAGGTGGCGGTACGTGTACTGCTGAAGGTGGAGGTGCTCGCACAACCTGAGAAGCGTCAACAATCCAAACGCCATCCTCTTGAAATTCGACCACGAAAGGATCTTCCGGTTCAATCATGTTGTCCTCAACTGTCTTGTCTGTCTCTTCACTCACTAGCTCTGCTCCCCACGATGCGAGTTTCGATGCGGAAAAGTGAGAACCGGGGAATTCACCGGGTTCAATCTTCCAGATTCTGTAAGGAATGTTGCTGCGAGCGGTGACAGCAGAGACGAGCGCCTTGAAAAGTGTCTTCATTGGGTCTTTGATAGAGACAGTAACGTAAGAATGCGGAGGTCCTGCGATATCACCATCGGGACCCAGATCTTTGAGCACCAAGACCTTGAGACGTGGAGGACGGAGTTCCAAGGCGGTTTGTAAAAAGGCTTTGGCTATGACGGATCGCGGGAGCGGATTAATCGGTTGACCATACCTAAAGGGATATGAAAAGGTGAATGGAGTCGAGAAGTAACACGCACCAAGCCACAAGCTCAGACCAAGCTTCTTCGGGTAAGAACTCGACGTCAATGTGTTCGACTAGATTTGAGATAAGATTTCCCTGGGAGTCAAATAGAGAGGAGTTGTCTGGTGGACCGATATCCTTCTCCTGCAATGACTCGAGTGACTTGTCTGACAAGATTCCGCAAGCGATCTCCCAATGTCTGAACCATTGACGAGATATGATATACCAAGTGTCGCCCGCGACCATAGGCTTGTCACGTAGGTATTTGATGCGCGCCACTTTCTGCTCGATGGTGAGAGAACCTGGTTGAGTTGGGATATCTTCACCCTGCTCTGCCATGTAAGCGTCAATTTCAATCTCGTGCTCTCTTGCAGAATCAATGGAAGATATAGGATCTGTCATGATAGGGACAGGTGTAGCTGATGAGGGGCCTTCTGAAGCAGAGCGCTTCATAGAAGACGAAGAATCTGATTGCATAGATTGGGACCGCTGTCTCTTTCGACTTGCGGAAATCAGTTCTGTTGATTTTAAGGAAGGTGATGCTGCAGGTGATGGCAAACTCATGACATTTAAATGAGAAACCTCCTCGACAAACAAGAACGCGTATGTAACTATTTTTTCCCACGGGGAATACGGATCGTCGAACATGATTCCGAATCAACGTGTTAAGGACTTCGTGGTTGGCCAGCTGCCTCGAGTCATAATCTTGATCATGATTTGCTTCTAGTGATCTTCGATGAGCCCAGTAAGTAAAATTTCTCTAGCTGATATGTCATAGCATGGTGGAGCCTATTACATGCGGCTCTGCCCCTTGGCAGTGACTCGACAGAGTTTGTAGGTAAGTAAGCCTCACAGTCTAGATTCAAAAATGGACACTCGGAGTATGCTCATCGCGTTTGCAGACTGGGAATCGTATAAAAATCCGACGCGTGCATATTAGTAACCGCGAGTCACAGACTTGTGCTGTGTACACCAGGACGCCGATCTCTGTTTTCAATATTCCGTCGATATTCATACGTTCTCAAAAATGGGCCAGCGCTCAACCACCGAAGCACGCCGGATGTGTACAAAAACCTCTCTTTGATATTCGTGTTTTGTTTTTCGCTTCAGGGAAACATGCGTACCCATACGCGCTTCCGACGGCAACAGGTTATAGCAGCATGTTGCGCTGGAAAACTTTTGAGTTTGCTACCGAAAAAATCAACCAGGAGTGTGATATGCATGCGGTATGTCACTCAATACAGGCATCTAAATAATTCATTTTTCTGTCGATCTGTGCCGCTATGGCCAGACTTTGAACGGACTCGTCCGATAATCTCGGTTCCAGTCACGACGTAAATCAAGTCATAGATCGGCACCTCGCTGATCAGCACTCCAAGCGGACCAACCACCGAGTTAAATGTTCTGCGACCTGCTGTAAGCCACATACGGCATGACCGAGGGGCTTGTTCCTGTTCTCTTACCTTTGTCTTACCTTGTACGGTCTAATATTCAGTACCCGGACTCAGAAGTAAGTCTGCTCCGGGAGCTTGCTCGCCTTTATTTGTGCACGTTTTGTTCATTGATGCGCCATTCAAGTTAACGTTGAACTTGCTCTACAAAATTTGGAGGAGAAGTAGCACTACGTTCAAACATTCCTTTTGCTCTTCTTTTGTTTGTTATCGATGTATTTGTGGCTCGCAGAGCTGAATTTCTGTAGCAAGCGGAAGAGATGAAAGTGATGAGTGGAATGGGATAATGATAAGGAGGGTAGTGAGGAGCAGGACTGGATGAGCCCAACGTCGAGTAGTACGTACTTACGTAGACACAGATACATAGTATTAGGCAATTCAATTGACTTCACTTCAACACTTGAGTTCACACTACAAAGTGCTACTAGTATCATTGGTGGTGACAACTCGCCTGCGAAGTCATTTTTTTCATGAGCCTTGTCTGAGTCGGACTTTGGTTGCTTGCGGACTCGCTCAGCACATAGAGCTCCACAAGAGGTGCGTATTATAGAACAGTGGTTTGGGTGGTGGTTGCAGCTGCAGAACGACTCACGTGGACAAGCCAGGGCCTAGTACTACGTCACGGTCAGGTGCGTTACGGCCTATCGCGTCTATATAATCATGAGCTTTTTAACTCGTTCCTTCCCACCCCACAGTCATCATGGTCGTACAAAGTAAGGCCTTATCGATTTCATGTCATTGTAACTGCTCAGCCAACTTTGAATGCAGGCAAGCATTTCCTGAACACAGCACCCTCTCTTGTGCTCGATTCCTTAGAAGGACTGTGTGCAATCAACACACATCTAGCTCTTGATCCGACCCATAGAGGTAACGTTGCGGATCGATGATTAGGATCTTTGCTAAAAAGATATGTAGTCGTGTACCTTGGTGATCAGGATCGCTCCAAAGTTGCCCTCCTCTGTGGAGGTGGCTCTGGCCATGAGCCATCCCACTCAGGTTTTGTAGGTAAATAACCCCTCGCATTACATTCCAGAACACACTAACCTGGATGCAGGCCAGGGGGCTTTGACCGGTTAGCAGAATCACTATATTCTTTATGCGCCCATGACCTGACCAACATTCATGAAGCTGCCGTGTGTGGCAATGTCTTTGCCTCTCCAAGCGCTGGTCAAGTTCGCCGTGCAATAGACTTAATTGACAACGAAAAAGGGTAATTTCATTGTTACGGCTGCAATCTCATCTGCTAACAGTGACTGCATTTAGCACCATCATCGTAGTCAAGTACGACTCATCGTGAAGATTGTTGTGGTATGGTTCGCTCACGAATCTTATATGTAGGAATTACACCGGCGATGTCCTCAATTTTGGTCTAGCCAAAGAAGAATATGCTGCCCGTTACCCTGACAAAGCTGACCGTGTTAAGTTTGTCATCGTAGGAGATGACGTTGCTGTAGG
This sequence comes from Suillus subaureus, assembly GCF_016647635.1. Lineage (NCBI taxonomy): Eukaryota > Fungi > Basidiomycota > Agaricomycetes > Boletales > Suillaceae > Suillus > Suillus subaureus. Next base: position 1,147 of record NW_024539035.1, on the reverse strand, counting down.
AAGAACCCAAGGCAATATTGTTGGAAGACGGTGTGGACATCTCTCAAAACTCCACTATATCACCTGAACATTCCACAGTGGTCTCGCTGGTGTTTGTCTCGTCTACAAAATTGCAGGTGCCCTCGCACAGACAGGCGCCTCTGTAGATGAGGTCTACGATGTCGCCCAGTACGTTTCCTCCAGGCTCGGCATCTATAGGTGTTGGTCTGGACCACTGTCATGTACGAGACAATGTTGGGTATTGAGGTCATCGTCATATTCACGATACTCCATCGCTCCATCCAGGTCCCCGGCACTGCTGTTCCAGATACACATTTAGGTGCGAATGAGCTCGAAATTGGTCTCGGAATTCACAACGAAAATGGTCAACCGCCGCGTCTATCCTGTTCCACCTCTAATGAGCTCATCCCCAACTCTCCTCGAAATGATCCACATTCCCACAACAGACAGAGAGCGGTATTTGTTCCCTTCAAGAACGACGGCACAGACCGTGTTGTTCTCCTTCGTCAATAATCTTCGGAGGGTCTCAGTGAACTCGAGCTCGGCGGAATAGTCGCCGAAGTGAAGCGTGCTCTAGACAATCTGGAATTAAAATCATTCGCCTACTTTCTGGTTCTTTCATGGTTCGTTGAACCCATTTAGGTTTGCTAGAATTAACGATGACCCCTGCTAGACAAGTCTCAACATGCCCGGATTTTCAATTACTATGCTCCTTCTCCCCGCCGCAAACGACACAGGAACTCCGTCCGCTGATCTCATACTTTCTTTACTCGATGACAGTACAAATACCCCAGGATGGAAGTGGTCCTCTAGGTCTGTCCCAAAGCCACCATTTGTCTCTTCATCCCTCCCGACTGCAACCCACGCGAAAGCCTGGTCAGCCTCACTCAAAGCCCCCGATATCAATCAATTCAACAACGCCGTAGAGCGTGCATGCCGGGCCCTCATTACTGCTGAGCCCGAGATTACTCGCATGGACAATATAGCTGGTGATGGGGACTGCGGACTTACGCTCAAAGGTGGTGCTACAGGTACTTCACATTGTGATCACGATATGCGTGTGTATGCTCAATATTTATACAGCTGTGCTTGAGGCTCTGGGTAAAAACAGCATCTCCGGCAACGATGTACTTGGCAGTGTCATCAC
>NW_024539034.1:0-14064 GCF_016647635.1 Suillus subaureus | reverse complement strand
GAATGGAGCCTTTGTTCAAAACATTCAACATCGTACAAGTGCTCTCCAGAATGTCGGTGGCGTCGAGTACAGTGCGGCGGCGAACTGCACGAACGTGCTGGTTTGCATTGGTTCGGGTCTGGAATAGCAGAGAGCCTCACGAGCTCCAGGCGCTCTTTAATTTGGAACCGCTAATCTCACACACAATATGTAGCAGCAGCCCGGAGGTTCACTGAAACGTGTATTGCGCATTCATAAGGGCGTCGCATACAGCTCTTTGCTCGACATATCGAAACTGGCTCGTACGGCGAAAACTAGCCTTCCCTCGTCGGTTTTCGAGCATGCTGCAAAATCGCTTTGCTATCTGCTTGCCCTTTTGTCATGGCTAAGCATATTCGCCATGGCTCAGACTGTGGCATCTCAGGCATACACACCTGTTGCTGCGCGATGTCCTGCAGGTTTCAACCTAGTGCGGATGGCTGGTACTCCTGGGAATCAGACCCTCAGCTCATCTGAGGCCTCCTATGTCCAAAATCGCAAGACCAGTGTCCTTCCGCAGGCCTGGAAAACTTATCTCTCAAATGTCTTATCCACCAATCCTTATCTCCCTGATTACGTGTCAAGCATTCTGTCGGGAGATAGCTCCGAGATCCGACTCTAGGCATTGCAACGAGCGGAGGAGGGTATAGGGCTGCAATCTTTGGTGCAGGAGTGTTGAACGCACTAGATGCGCGGAATTCGTCTTCCGATGCCGCTGGAACAGGCGGGTTGCTCCAGGCAGCAACCTATCTGTCGGGATTGTCAGGCGGATCGTGGTTTGTCACGTCCCTTGCCCAAGCCAATTTCCCCACCATCCAAGATCTCATCTTTGGACCTGCTAGTCCCCCAGTGTCTGACAATTCGTGGGGAGGATGGAATGCTGCCTATGATCTTGCAACGCCAAGCACGAACCTCTCCACGGATTCGGAATATTATATGGATCTTGCGGAGGAGTTGCTTGGAAAGTACGAAGCCGGTTATGTAGTGACATTTGCGGACTATTGGGGACGTACGCTAGCCAGACATTTCGCCAATGGCACTTTCTCGTCTAATTTCTATGACGAGTCGTACACCCATGGAGCTGGTGTATTATGGTCTGCTGTTGCAAATACGTGAGTTCGCTCTCATCCTGTTCACTCCGTTGGCTGATCCTGGTTAAAGGACCTCCTTTGCGTCCTATTCAATACCATTCCCAATTGTGGTCGCAGACCTTCAAGCTCCGGGTCAGAACTCATCTGAGATCATTGCTGAAGACTTCATCCCCTTAAACCAATCCTCTATTTGAGTTCAATGTTTGTGAGTTAAGGGACACGGTCTTTTGTTCCTGAGCCCTGAACGCATCTGAACAGTTGAAACGGGTTCTTTCGACCCGCAGCTTTCTGCATTCGCGCCCACCAAATATCTGGGAACGACAAATAACAGTATCTGTGTCACCAACTATGATCAATCTGTGCTTGTCGCTGGATCATCTTCTGAACTATTCAATGAGGCTAATTTCACTGTGGGTTCCGTTCCGATGTTGTCTATGCACGCCTGAACTAGCTGGCAGAATACCTTCAATTCGAGTTATGGGCCCATTTTATCTCTTTTGGCGAGTCTTATGCCTGAACCCGACGTTGAATATGACGTTGCTTCTTGGCCAAACCCATTCTATGGTGTGGCGCCGGACAGTTTTATTGATTCGGCCCAAACGAACCTGAATATGGTGGACGGCGGTGAGGACGGTGAAGTTATCCCCCTGCAACCTCTCCTGGTGAAGGCACGGCGTCGATGTCATTTTCGCTATTGATGCAGTAAGCAGTTTCCCTAAGAATGTGACGATCTTCAGCTGATCTTTAACTCAGACCGATGATGCCGACGACTTCGCGGATGGTAGCTCTTTGATTGTGAGCATACACGGTTATTGAATAACTTTCGCATCTGAATCCTTACTAGGCCACACAAAATCGTACTTCGCTTTACCCTTCCGCTTACTCATTCCCTCCCGTTCCCACTTCTATGGGAGAATACACCGCACAAAACCTGACTACGCGCCCGACATTCTTTGGATGCAATACGACCAGTTTGAACGCAAGCACCCCGCTTCTCATATACCTTGCTAATGGTGGCCCACCCTACAATGGCGAAGCTCCCATTACCAATACCTCAACGGATCAAACTTCCTATTCGTCGTCAGAGATCCAGGCAATGCTTAGCCAGACCTTTGTTATCGCGACTCAGGGGTATCCAACAATCGGAGCAACGGAAGATCCAAATTGGCCGTCGTGTCTCGCATGCGCCGTCGTCGACCGTGCAAGGGAGCGAGCAGGGGTGGAAAGAAGTGGTATCTGCACTTCCTGCATGAACAGGTACTGCTGGGATGGAAGCACCCTCACAACTACTGCACCCTACAGCGTATAGGCCACGCATTTGGATAGCTGGGCGCCTTCGGGGTGGCGTCGGTTATTATGGCCATGCTGATGATGTGAAGTCAATTTGTGCAGACGGACACAGTTTGAGTTTTCGTTGTCAGAGCTGATTATTGTTTGATGCTTTTGGTATCTGTTGGCTGTTAGCGAATTGGACTCGATTACTGGCATGACGTTTGCTTTTGCTGGTTTTGGGGATGCGGCGGTGTCGGGCCCTACTAATCGATTCTGATTCAGCGATGGCGGATCCACGTCACAAGCGTCAGATACGACGACCACTAGCAAGAATTTCAAACGTGCGGCTACTAAGTAAACCTACGGTGTTGATACTGACAGAAGCACGAAGCCGAGCTGTCATTGTCAGCCAAGGATAGGTAGAACCTGATATGCATGCATGCAGACGAATTTGATCCTCCAACCCACTGAAAGGCCTGCTGTCCTCAGTTGTCATTATAAGATGAACTATTTGCACTTTCTTGAGCGAACATGATCCGGGGCCTGCGGCTTTTGCCAAGTAAGTTCCAACTTTGTCGAGACGGAAAAGGCAACCACGTGTTATTTAGAAACTCCGCGAACCTATGCGAGCGTCGATAGATGGCAAAGTTGAGTACTGAGCGTTGCGTATCGGCCTCACCCGCTCGTCCTCGTGCTACTGTCTCTTCCAACCTCTCGTTATATGGCGCAAGCGATGCTTCCTGGACTAAGGACGATGCAAATTTCTCCAGATGGATAGATTGACTCAGATGAATCCCAGAATTAAACAGTTGTCCTCGGAATCTGCCCGAGTCCTCATGGCAAACAAATCGCTGACGTTTAACGGCGTACATTCAACGGTCTGGTTTACTCCTCCGATATGGTGTCGTCTGCATCTTGCTGTTGCCATTTGATACGTGATGGCATTCTGCTGATGTCGGATATTTCCTGTTCTGCCAACCTGATCATTTGATTGTTCACCATTGTAGTGGCGCCTGCTATGATAGCCCGAAGAATGATGCATGGCGGTCTACTCCCCCCAAGGCGATTCTATCACTTACTAGAGAAGTTGCCATTTACTATGATCGTCAGGTCCCTCCACAGTCCTCGTTTCTTGTCGAGCTATGAGGTCTTCCGAGTCGTTGGTCTTGGCTGCGTGTACTGGCACGTATTATCGTCTTGAATCTGTTCCCAGCGCGACTGTTACTAATGAAAAATCCGTTTCATAGGCAAAGCGAGTGTCACGGAGGCGAGGGAGCCGGAAGAGGAATATGGTATCCCGGAAGTAGATTACCTGCGAGTCCATTTTAGGATGGAGGAATTGACGTCCAACCGCCATCGGCGACATTCCATTGACCACTAGTGTGACCGCGATTTGGATATGTTTTTGTCACGCTTTATAGATGGTATATATACCAGCTACGTTCTGAATTCCTCATAGGCGTCCTCTCCTTTCTTTCCCCCTCTGTCACTTGTGCCCGCCGACGACGCAGGCCTCTTTTTTGTTGTCTTTGTCGGATTTTTCATTTGCTACACCCACCATGGACTTCATCGCTACCGCTGCGTTCCCAATCTCAGTTTCTTGGATAACCCACAACATCGCTCTCGCCGCTCTTTCTCTTTCTCTGGTCTACGTTGTCTCTCGCGCTATATACAACCTCTTCCTTTCCCCGCTCAGCTCGATACCCGGTCCTTGGTTTGCCGCCGTCTCTAACTTTTGGATCACAACACATGTCTTGCGCCTCCAACAATGTAAGACCAATCACCGCCTGTTCGAGAAGTATGGCCCTGTCGTTCGAATCGGTCCAAACAAGGTCATATTCAAAGATCTGACGTCCATGAGAAGCATCTACTCAGTCCACAAATTTGACAAGAGCACCTTCTACAAGAGTCTTTTAACGTGCGTTTATCTTGTATTTGATACGATTTTAGCTTATCAGTCTCATTTAGTAATGAGAACGATCATGCGTGAGTGCACATTGCAATCTGTTAAGCGTGCATATATGCTGATTTTCTGACCAGTATGACGACATTGGACCATGCGGGACATGTTGCTCGACGAAAGGGCTATGCTCCTCACTATATCCCCGCCAATCTCGTTCTTTTTCAGCCTGAAGCGCATGATTATACCCTCGAGCTTGTTTCGGTATGCCCCTAGAAATTAACATGACATTTCCCTTTTAATGCGCCTATTCCAGGTTCTAGAACATATCGGGGGCAAACATTCTTTGGATTGTCTTACATTGTTCCGCCATTATATGGTTGACGTTATTATTGCGTCTTCTCATGGTTACCGACAGGGTGCTCTCAGTAAATGGATTGCAGGTGTGGAGGATTCTATGGCCACTGCGATCGCAGATTTCCCAAAGCGAGGCATTATCGTAAGGCGATCGACCTTGCATCAAAATTAGACTGACAGGGGTTGCAGAGAAGCGCGGTGCCCCCTTGGGTGTGGGATTTGATCTGCCGTATTCCCAACAACCGGTGGCGTCAGATGTGCGATTCTGATAAGATTATGGGCGAGGTTGTTCCCTCTCTATGCCTTCAGTGCGGACAATGAAGCTGATTCTCGTCTCTTCTCAAGTTCGTTGGTGCTCGCGTGTACGAGATGCGGGCAGAGTTAAATGCAGGAAAACTTGGTGAATCTGAGAAGATTCCGATGTTGCGACGCCTTCTCCAGCACAAGCATTCCTCTGAACAGGCCATGCCCGACCACGATATCATTTCAGAAATGATGGGACATATGTATGCGTCTAACTCTCGTTCGACTGCCTGTAGTGCGAGCTAAATTGATACTCCTAGGATCGCAGGGTCTGATACTACATCAAACTCGTTGTCCTACTTCTTTTGGGAGCTTAGCCGCAGGCAAGATATCATGATGAAGCTGCAGGCCGAACTGGATCAAGCGATGCCTGATCCGCATGCTATCCCTGATATCGCTCTCTTGCAGAAGCTTCCTTACCTGAACGCTTTCGTGAAAGAAGGTCGGGGTGCGCTTCGCTGTAATTTACATCTTTCTCATTACACATGTTATAGGTCTTCGGCTGTACAGCGCCGCACCAAGTCCTCTCGAACGCGTCGTTCCATCTTCCACATCCAAAAATGGTGCCATTAATGAAGCTTTTGATCTTATGGGTTACGCACTTCCTCCTGGTACCATCGTTGCTACCCAAGGCTGGTCTATGCACCGTGATGCATCCATCTTCCCTTCTCCGAAGACCTTCCTTCCTGAGCGCTGGCTCGAGAGACCTGGGAACGCTGAACATCTTTTCAAGATGGCACAATTCCTCATGCCATTCGGAACAGGCTCGCGCGTCTGCGGAGGCCAGAATTTGGCGCAGATGATGTTGAGGATCGCGGTGGCCACTGTAGCGAGGAACTTTGATGTTGTGGCTCCTCCTGAGACCAACGAGCGAAGTATGGAAATCAAGGACTCCTTTGTAATTGACTCTCTTTGTGATCACTGTCCGAGGACTTGACTTATGTGCCTTTTTCTGCAGGTCATCTTTCCTGCTTCGATGGAATGCAAACTGACATTCGTCCCACGAGCTCACTGAGCTCCCTGGCGATTCATCTACCATCACTACGACCCACCACGAGCGTACACGCCTCATAATTTCTCCCCATTCTCATCTCCTATTCCTACTTTAGTGATTAGAGCTCTTATAATCGGCTAATATTCCTCGACATGGGCTGGCTACCCTGCGAAACCCTCGTCGAACTTGCTTTCGTTGTAGTAGTGTGGACATACTCTTGGTTTTCGCGATGCTATGCAATCGTATTACTATGGTATTCTATTCGGCTGGCCCTATGTATGTATGTCAATACCCACTTTGTGTCCCTAGTTTTGGTATCTGATATAGACTGACGTTCGGACGTCATATCTAACCTTGTTGATGGAATGGTATGATATAAGACGACGGGACCACCCCAGACTCGAATACATCCAACTTTGGGGACTCTTGGATCATTTAATGCACAGCTCGCCGCTTTACATCGGGAATAGGCGATAGTTTTGCTTTACTCGAGGTGATGAGAGATCATACTAGCTCAGTTAAATTCCTTGGCCAGGTTTAGTGCCCGACGTTCCGGCCGAATATTGTCTCTAAACTACCATCTGTATCGTCCACTTAGAACCGACTGACTCGGAGAGGAGCCCGTTAATGGTCGTTCCACTCCCGTATCCAATATCGAGCTACATCATAATTAATCCTCGAGAATTCCTTTAAGATGCTGCATCAAGGTCGCATACAAACGGCTTACGTTCCCAACGCCAAGCCCGTTTGTCAGAACGTCAAGGCCAAGGCCAACTTGTCCGCGTACAAACCGGATTGGAATGATGAACAGGTGATTTTACTACGCGTTGCAAGGAATGTCTTCCTGTTGCCGTCTGATTCCTGAAGCTGTGTTTTTGCAGTGTTTTCTGTGCTCTCGGGAGTGCCGGTATCACTTCTGCAGCCTAATCGGGTCGTTGAAATGCCGAAGCTCTTCTTGAGCGCTGCACTAGTACTGAAGTGCTCCCTAAGATCCTAGAATTTCTGTTCAATCTCACCACTCGACACACAAGACAAGGCGGCACGAGACTCTTTACCGCAATATCGATCTAGGTAGCGTGATTCTACTCCATTGGTCTGAAATTCGCTGGCCAGTACTTACGAGAAACACGCCAAACAGCTCTGAGACGCTTGATGAGCGATACAGAAAAAGATGCAGTGCTTGCGGACGAGGTTCCAGTAGACGATGATGTTGCATCCAAGACCTTGACTAGTGGTTGGAAGAGGTTCCTTGTTAGGTCCAGCGACGCGTCTGTTGAGAATAAAACGAAGAGGGCGATGCAGAGCAGACACCTGATGATGATTGGTGAGTGTTTGTTAAGATACTCTCAGTTTCGATGGTCAATGATGCCATGTACTGGGATCTGCGCAGCAATCGGAGGGACCATTGGGACGGGTATTTTCTTGAGCGCTGGATCTGTGAGTGTCGCTTTGTTCTCATATGAGCGCGTCCTTTATAACCGCTTTGATTCTTTCGCCAAGGCTATCGCTCTGGCTGGGCCAGGAAGTGCTCTGCTCTCGTATTTTGTTGTCGGGATGTTTGTGTACAGCGTTGTGATCAGTTTGTATGTTTCTAATATCACATCGTCATGTTCGAACTGAACGAAACAAATTGGAGGGGCGAAATGTCTGCTATGTTCCCCGTATCAGGTGCTTTCTCTGTCTTTGGTAGTAGATTCGTCTCTCCAGCGCTAGGATTTACGTTAGGTACCTTACTTCTACCTTGATCTCTCCTCGTGCTGACTGGAGGATTTCTGACAACAGGGTGGAATTACTGGTTTCAGTGGTACTTCTGCCTCCAGGATGAATTTCAGGTTCATTGACCAGTCTGACGATATTTATTCAGGAGTCTTTCAATACGTGAGTATTGCTTCTATCCAGCTTCATTTTCTTTTGAAGAGGCGATCGACTTACTCGTTTGTCATGGTGGTCAGCCAGCGAGCTGACTGCTGCTGCAATCATCCTACAGGTAAGTTGGTTTATTATTGTGTCCTTGATACACCGAGAAAATTGCTGAGAGGACGTTAAATCAGTTTTGGGCGCCGCAAGTCCAGGCCTGGGAATGGGCGCTCGTCATTATTATCCCCGTTTTCTTGCTTCAGCTGATTCACGTTCGAGTTTATGGTGCGTGATTGTTGAGTATGTGTGCTAGGTATCCTGATGCTGGTCTACAACAGGAGAGTCCGAGTACTGGTTTGCTCTCGTCAAGGTCCTTATGATTATAGTTTTCATCTTTGTCGGGCTCATCTACGACTGGGGCGGAGTGAAAGGTCATCCTGGACCGGTAAGCAGCGTTCGTAAGCAGTACCCTCTTCTTATCTATACTTGAAGGGTTTATCGAACTTTCGCAACGGGCAAGCTTTTATCGGTGGCTTTCAAAATTTTGCCCAGACTTTCGTCTACGCCTTTTACTCATTCGGCGGTGTTGAACTGGTGGCAATTGCTGCGGGAGAGTCCGTTCAACCGCATAAAACTGTACCTCGGGCTATCAAGGCTACTTTCCTCCGGATAGTCCTTTTCTACATTTTGACCATCCTAACAATTGGTCTTTGCATTAACTGGCAAGACCCTACCTTACTCAGCGCAGCAGACGGTGAGTGACGAATCTGGAGCGGAATTCACCGCTCATCTCTTCGATCTGCTATCAGACTCGGATGTGACAGCCTCTCCACTGACTGTGGTGTTCCAGCGGGCTGGGTTTGGCGCCGCTGCACACGTCATCAATGCTGTCCTGTTGACCGCGGTTTTATCTGCCACGAATTCGTGTTTTTACGCGAGTTCACGCATGCTTCTCTCGTTGGCTAGATCCGGTCAGGCCCCTCGCATCTTTGGCTGGGTAACCAGTCGAGGCGTTCCTGTGCCTGCACTCCTGTGAGTCCACGCTATCGTTTTATGCTCGTAGCATGCAACACTGACACATACGGGTAGCCTGGCGCTCGCAGTATCGTCCGTGACGTTCCTTACAACAATCTGGGGGGAGGGGATCGTGTTCACTTGGCTGCTTAATCTCACAGGAATATCAGCCTTACTTGTGTGGGGCTCGATAGGTTTCATCTCTCTGCGTTTTCGTGCAGCGTATCGAGCTCAGGGGCGTTCGTTGTTGGATTTGCCTTACACTCAACCTTTCTTTCCTTTGTTACCTGCTGGAGTTGTCGTGCTTGCCTTACTGATGTTCATTGCGGAAGGATATTCATCGGTCAAAGAACAGCCATTTGAAGCCAAGGTATGCGTCACCCCTCGCTGAGAAGTCCTTCATCTTACCGTGTTCACGCCAGAACGTCGTCGCCACATACGTTGGTGTTGCCCTTTACATTGTCCTATACCTCGGCTATACTGTCTATGAGCGATTTGGACTTGGAATTCGACAGCATTTCGTGCCGTTACTCGAAGTAGACTTACAAACCGATGCTGTTTGGAAACCTGGAGAAGGTGCAATGATCAGAGATAATGATGGCAAAGAAGAAGAGGGTACTGCTGTCTCGGTAACACCTGGGTGGCGAACTTGGCTATCTTACGCAGCTAAACATGTTTATTGACTACTCAATGGAAGCTATGCTTCAGGCTTTTGGCTTCGGAGCATCATTACTTCTTCCGTCCGATGAACGTCAGTCGTTGGCGCGATCAGTTGTCTTCAGTATGTTACAGGCGCTGAAGCTTCGCTTTCCAAATCGAAGTCACTCCCAGGCCATGGCCGCTGAAGCCTGGCGTAAAGGCCAGCCTCAGCATGGCCCAGGCCGTGGCCACAACACTCGCCGTGGACATCTCCCATGTCTGGCGATGGGGTCTGAAAGCGCCACTATTGGCGTTGTCCACACCAGGCTTCCACAACAGAGGTATAAGAGACGAACGCTTTCAATGGATTTCTCCATCTCATTTTACACCATCGTTCTACCCCATCTTCACAAATCCGATGTGCAAAAGCTCATTATCCGTCACCTTCTGTTCCAATTGCAGAAGTATAGTCTCAAGGGATAAACACGTTGACATCATATGCATATGGCAGAAAAAAGTCGAGAGAGCTCAACGAAAGGGCTCAGTTGAGAATGTTGAGGAATGGAAGGCTATGTGCATGGCAAATGGAGTTGAAACGAGCGGTCCTTGGATCCATTTATGTGGCTGTGTATACTGTTGATGTAAGGGGATTTCAGTTCAACTGGATGACCTCGCACTCATAACTGCTTCGCAGATACGGCGTAGTGCAGCACTCGTGAAGGAGACAGGTGTATGTGGGTGGCGATGGTGTTTGAAACACGACAGATATTCATATTGTGAACCCAATTAGAAATACATGCGAGTCATAGGCTGACCTTGGCCCAGTTGGCGATGGTCATTGTACTTCAGATGAGAATGGTCCATATTGAAGTATACATGGTGCAATCCGGCAGTGACCACCGATGAATAAGCACAATGCACCGTGCCAGTGTGGACGGTCAATGCACATTTTCTGTCCGATGACTCATGTGCACACGTCCACCGCAGGCCAGTGGATCTTGTGGCATGCACGTCTTCTCTAGGTATAAGTACAACGCGACCATCATACTACCACAAACATAACTTAAAAAACGCACTCACCCCTCAGTGCTCACCCAAACATACTTCCATCCTTGTCATGTGCGAAATCACAGAGGTCCAATACGTCTATGTTTGCCCGTGCAGGCGCATGGCTGGGCCCGTCAAATCTCAGACCTACAAATGTGAGGAGAGGATACAAGGAGAGCGAGTCTGGAGACATTGGTATGCTGCTGGGCGGCGTGGCAAGGAACCAGCAATAGAATGCACAAGCATGACTGTGCAAAAAACGCTGCCATATGGTAGACCTTGTCGGGATTGTTTTGAACGCTTTTTCCGAAGGTAGATGTCATCGAATCCGTCAAATCTTATCATCGATCCTGATCTTCTCTCAGATGAGCATGCCGTTTAGAATGTGACCCAAGTCCATTCAATTATCATTTAATATATTCATCATTCATCCTACCCCCGAGATAAATTTGAGCTGTAGCACTGGAGCAGGGTTCAAGACGGAACTTACAGATACTTGAATATATATGATCTTTTCATGGAGCCTCGTGGAGCACCGTTGCGAGTGTGCCTATCATCCTAAGATATGTAGACGCCGACGCCGAGACACCTTTTCCAACAGCCCCGACAAAGTTCGCCAACTTCCCTTTCTCGAATCCGAACTGATAATCCGACAAATACTTGGCAAGAGTCGTGTCCTTGATTCCCGTCAGCTTGCTCAGTTCGTTGCGGAACCTGAGCGAGCCAGGCTCGTACTTCTTTCCTTTGACAAGGGCCAAGTATAGTCCTACGAACGTTTGGGCGCGCCCGTTGGCAACGAGGAGCTCTGGATCAGTGAAGTACCGATACAATTTGCCGACGAAGACAATTCGTGGATGTGTGGGGTTGGCTTTGGTTTCTGGGTTAGAAAGATCGAGTCCGATGCGTGGAGAACGGAACACGGGCAAGGTCGCAAGGCTCGATGCAGGTCGCTTGCGTAAGTACATATAAACGTTCCTCGGTTGGCTCGGAGCTGAGAGGGCGGCGATGTCCCCTTGCCATTTAACAGACACAAGCTCACTGATGTTCGAGGCACTGCATACGCGCAAGATCTCATCGACAAGGAGTGAGGGTCCTGAGATGACCTTTTGGTCGTGAAATCGACGTACGGTGCGCAGAAGAGCACCACCTCGCAAAATTCCTGGTGTGATATGAGGCTCCGCATTAGAAGACGTTTGCGTGCACACGGAGCCACCAAATGTCAAATCAAGGCCTTTACGTGTGCCACCCCGATAACCTCCTGCTACAGTAGCAGTAAGATTGGCTTGCGATGAGTTTGAGCGTTTCGGTGCACGATGAAAATACCTGTGAGAGCCAACTTGAACGATTTCTTATACGACAACTCGAGAGTAAATTCTCACCACTGCCCGCTGCGCTCTTGCTCCGCACTTCCATGAGTGAATGGGTCCTCGTGACAGCCTGACTTCTGGAGGTAAAATTCTAGTTCGAGGATTTCATAGTCCGTCTGAGAGCTGCCATGAGTGACTGAAAGATAATATTCGGACAATAAAGCGTTTGATATCGAGTCAAAGCGAGCGGATATGTCATCCTGAGAGCATAAAGAAGTTAGGTCAAGCAAAGAGTTGATAGTATCTCCGTGGGTGTCAGGCAGTGCTGGACATATTGAAGCGTTTGAACGAGAATCTACAAGTTCAACATTATCGCTTTCGGTATCTCTTTCAATAGCACTGCCAATTGCAACGGAAGCTGAAGGTCGATCACTCTGCCTTGTAATTTTTTTCCGGTGAATTGGAATCTGCTCTAAAATAATTGAAATGATGTGAGGACTGGTGATAGCGTGTGTGTTAGATTTCGCGCTGACCGTCATCCTGAGGACCTTGGTCCTCTCTCGTTCGCTTCAAGCCGCGATTTACCATCAATACTACTTCCTCTAGCAGAAGCCCACCGACGAGACGTCCCACGGGTCAAGTCTTCAAGGACAAGTATGTATGCACAAAGCACTGGGACTGTCAATGTTGTGGTGGAAGAACGCGCGACTTGAAGTTGTATGAACAACAGTGATGTACTATGTATGTAATTGTAAAAATTCCATTCATCCCATCGCTCAAGCTTAGCGCGTCCCACTAGTACGGTAGTACAGAACTTTCGTTGGAACATATCTCTTTTGTTAAACTCATCCTACTTTGTGGTATCTCTCTCCCACTCGTCACATTCGTCGTCCGGATAACATTACTCTTTGCAATTTGGCTCCACGAACATGCCTACGCCAAAATACTCTGCCTCACCAATATTCTGACTCATTCAATACCAACACATATAATGCGGCTACGACCAGCCGGAGCTCGTCACCGATCCTGCTTGAAGGCATTTGAACAAGCCTCAATACCTGGAGACCTCAGCATAAACCCTCCTTCCCATTCCGCATCGAGTACATTGAACACCGTTCTGAGGTGAGCGCTTGACCATCGCTGTGCGTCGAGTCATGCACCCTAATACCTCTCTCCACTTGGCAGCTCGTTCCTCTGTCAGGACTCACCAATGACCGGGACAGCTTCCCCAAGCGCGGCAAGATCGTCGTCCAACAGCGACTTGCAGAGGTTGTTCATCAGAGAAAATCCAACATTGAATCTAGTAATATTTGTATTGCGAACCTCGCCTGTTGGTTTCTCAGCCATAAGCAGATCTGCCTTTGTAGCGTCAAATACCAAACCAAGGTTTCTGAGATCGGTGCAGGTTGATAGTAAGGTCACAAGACCCCGAAAAGTGATTTTGGGTGGTGTCTGCCAGAAACCCCTGCTCCCTAGATGAAGGCACTCGAGGCGTGGCCAATGAAACCAAGGACGTCATCATCGAGCAACGAGATACAACATGTCGAAATATCAACCTCCTTCAGACCGGAGAAAAGCATGAGGGGAGTGAAGGTGTGGACGGTGCGTGCGTTGTCGGTGTCATTAACACGTATGAATACGTCTGGTGGGGTGCGCTCCAGAACATCGCAAAGTAGATGGTCCTCCCACATGCCCGGGCCATATGCGGTAGCCGCCGCGGATTCAGCACAGGTAAAAACGGGCTGCAGCTGCCTGCATAGAACAACCTACCTCGCTACCAAACTGGCGCTCAAAGTCGCATTGAACGAGCAGATGACCGGTTTATCCGGGTAAGAGGTACAAAATTGCGATCTGATGAGAGGGAAAGGTCCAGTGAAGTCGATACACAATTCTTGAAGTCCAACAAGATGAGATAACCAGGAAAAGTGTTGCTTTCCGCAGATGCGTGAGCCCACAGATAGCGAGCTGAATGACTTGAGACATTGTGTAGTCCGAGAAATGAGACTTCGACGACTTCCAATCGTGGTGAATGCCTGCTGAGACCTGATAGCACCGAAGACATGATGTTCGTCCAAAAATCTTCTGTCGGTGACAACAGATACAGATGGATGAGGTTAGCTAGAGCATGGTTAAGGTGGTAGACACTTAATCTGTGTGCCCGCGGAAGTGCTTTAGCACGCCGCTTACTAATCGCCTTGAACTTTTGCACGAACCATCCTTCGAACTATGTACAACACCTTATACTTGTCACAATATAGCCCATAT
>NW_024539033.1:0-14066 GCF_016647635.1 Suillus subaureus | reverse complement strand
AGGTGAAGTAATAAACGGAATGTAGAAGAGATGTATCCCGTAACTCGGACGCGAAGCGTGAGGCTTCCTCGCGTCAGTGAATCACGTGGAACATTGGACGGATCCGAGCGTCTATCTGGAGTAGCGGTCGGCGTGTAAAGGATATGATATCCCTACATATGACCAGCCCTACAAGAAGCGCGAGCTTCAGTCAGGTGTTGAGGATTATGACCAGCCTGACAAGAGGCGCATGTTCTGGATCAGTCTTGATGATTATGATGAGCTCGACTAGGAAAACAGACTACATAACACGAGCCCTTGTGTCTGACCGGTCCTGCAGCCTGAATCTAGTTGTCGGGAATGTTCAAGTCTCTGTTAATTCCGTCTCTAGTAAAAATACGATAGTTCAGAGTTTGGTCTCCGCCGTATGCTACGTATCTCTTATGATGCTTTCAGCTGAGGCGAATATCACCGTTCGCATGCATTATGAGACGTGTAATCCTTGGGTGACCACGAGAACGACCGCACCCAGGTACTATGTTGTCACAAGGCGTGTGGTGTGGCAATTTGACATTGTGATCAATTATTAGGGCAACGGTTCATCGGCGCTCACCACGTTATCTGGTCTTTCGCCTGGTGGCAAGCCTGTTAGGTGGTCGAACGTTTTATGTGTCAGATGTATGAATTTACGAGGCGGTACTAATCCTCAGTTGGTTCCTGTGGCGGTAGGTACATGATACAGCATTTTGGCTCTCCGTGAGCCTTGGCAAGTCCAGTTTCATGTGATCTAGCTGCATTGTATGGGCTTGCTCCTCGGATATTTGATGGGGCACAGGATAAATGGCATACGTCAAAGAGGGGACCCGCGGCCAAGCCTCGAGCGTTGATGTTTGCCCATGATGCAGAAGCTGTGCTCCTTTATCTGACAAAACCCTTAGATGAAATAATCAATGCCTTCAGGGTTCGTTGTTTATTTGTTGTCGTGCACCAGTGCTCGAGTGACAACTTGAAGTACTCAGGCGAACCACAAGAGTGAATTGCAGATGATTATGATTAGCAGTCTAGTATGTCACGATATTCACGCTATGTAGTACAATGATCAACATGCTCCATCTCCTAGAAACTAACTCACCCGCCTCACGCACTCTCTATTAGCGCCGGGTCAAAATACACTCTCCGCACCCATCTCCCTCCTTGTCATGCCCGACGCTTTCCAAGCCTCCAGAGGTATACGACGCGGATCTGCCCATACGTCATTCGTGTACACCCAGCCGTCTAGTTATCAATCATGATGAAAATCAGCGCATCGTAAGATAGTAACACATAAAACTTACTGTCGTCCGCCCCAGAGACAGGATCACCATTCCCAGAAGCAGAACAAGAATTAGAAACAGAAACACATACGGTAGAGACCCAGCTCCCCAGTGCATCCGATCTCCACCCCTCCGTCTCTACGAATGCCCAGCCTGGTGCCAGCGAAAAAGTGAGGTTGCTGCTGGGGTCGCAGGGAGTTAGTAGCAAATTCAAATTGTGTGATAAAGGCCAGTTCGTTGGAAAAAAACACGCACCTCACTTCCCCACCCACTCCACTCCAACCGTCCCTCGCCCTCGTCCATGGTGCACGATCCGCAGGCCTTAAATTTGTCTTGCTCCACGACCCAGCTCCCGCACCAGGCAATGCGCTTCCGGACCCATCTCCAACATCAAAACCCGATCCCACAGCGTCAAGATCATCCTGTGTGACGAACGAGGAGGATGAAGAAGGGCCCGGAGTCCATCTCTCGTTCTCCCACAGCTCCACTTCCCGCATCTCCGCGCCCCAGTGTTTGTCATCGAGCCTATCGTCGTCAATCCAGCGGCGGAGCTTTATCTTCGTAGCGGCGTATTTAGAAGTCGTTACTCCCGTCAATGTGGCACTCGCGTTACCTCCCTTTACGATACCGCCATTTACAGCAGCTCTGAGCAGTGGTAAGATTCGTGCTTGTGTAACTGGGTGAGTCCATATAAATGGTGATACGCCTAGGACAAAGAATAGCAGGCGGAGCGGGATTAGAGGTAGGACCGGCAGCAAAAAGAGGAAAGAGAGCAGGGTAAGCGTTAGGACGAGCGAAGTATGAGTGGATCGATGGATGATGAGGGTGGGAGCGAGTGGTGAGAGGACGTCATAGCCATCAGAGCTAAGACGGGGTTATAAATGAAGGCAGAGACGCATAGTTGATACTTACAATGCCCCCATAAGATTTTGAATTGCTTGAAGGTTAGCTTGCCAGTCAACACACTCCCTTCTGAGGGAGGTGGTGCAATCGGAGCCGGTGAATTCTTCGTTGATATCAACTCGGATGGTGAAGGGGTAGGATATGTATAGAGCATTATAGCTGCTAGTATGGCATGCGGTACAAGAGCACCATGCGAGGGAAGTAGCCTGCCAACCCGTGATATAAGACTCGGCATCGCAAAAAAGAAGGACGACACGCACACAAGAACGCGTAGCTAGCAATCCAGACGCCAGTATACTTCCAGCCGCATCTCCACATAAGGACCTCCTCCACTCGATCCTGCAACCAAAAGACGGGTCCTACTCTAGCTACGAATCTCCTGAAATTGACAGTAGTAATAGGAATGCTGAGCGGGTCTCTGGTACTCAGCAGCGCAGTGCTAGACTTGCGAGGGCAGGCGGACGCGGGGATAGAAGCTGGGAAAGGTGTATTAAGGAGAAGGGTAGACAGTGACTTTGTCGGGCTGAAGGTGGTGCTGCCCGCAGCCGCAGCCGCAGGAATGGGCGAGCATGATGGCAATGATGTGCTAATTTTGGTGAACGGACGGACAGGATTAGATGCTGGAGATGATTGCAGACGAACTGTGTCTGGAGGAATCTCCACGTAGTCGAACGTTGACATTGCGAACAACCGAGTTTTAGCGCGGACGCTGTGACCTCAATAACTTACGTGGTTTAAGAAAAGATTGACGCCCGCATCAAAGCCTCCATTTACATAATTGTCCAATAAGCTACAACATCCTAATGCAACGGCTTTGCCGATTTTTGTATCCTGCTCATCTGAGATTTCAACAAATTCACCGCGACAAGTGACAGTGAATTTTATGGTTCCACCACAATATAGTGACTAGTATGCAAATGTCTACGCTAGCGTTGAACTTCCATCGAACAACATGGAAATACACGTGCAGCACCACCTGAACCCTCAACTTCTCTTAGGTCCACGTCCCATCTGAACTTCATTCACAGTCCCCATATCCCCACACACTACCCACCCCATCCTCGATCCCTCCCGTTTTACTTCATCGCACTATGCCTGGCAGCTTAGAAGGTCGATATATCAAACTCGAAGGTAAGTCGCTCCATACCACCTTCGTATCTACTTCGTATCCTCACTCCCTATCTACAGTTATCAGCGGACAAAATCTTCAACTTCCCTCCGAGCGCGTTCCCGCTGGTATCTACATATCTATTAATGTTGACTCGGGGAGACGCTGGAAATCAGCCATCAGAATCTTATCATCCGACAAATCAGTCGCGTGGGGCGATACCATGACCATGTACAGTCCATGACGACTTTCGGATGCGACTCGATGACTGATCTTCTGCTTGTAGATCATTAGACGCATCATCTGAATTATCAGTGGAGATCAGGGCGTCCTTCGAGTTCGATCGGATACTTGGCAATGGAGAAGCCATTGGAAAACTTGAGATGTCATGGGATGCGCTGCTCGATCATGGAAATGAGCCTTTCGGTGAGTAACCTGCTTCTCATTCATATACATATACTCACATCTCATAGACATCTCCTTCCCGCCTGTTGATGGTGTTCACCCTTCCCTCACGCTGAAGGCCGCTGTTCTACATCCTTGCGACAATCAGGACGGCGCACTGCTTGACGTGAGTGACATCCCTCTGCATGTTTGGCTTTTGGCTTTTGTTGACGGAACATCTGATGTAGTTCATCGTTGAAAGTGAGATTGCTCGAGAGACGGATGCGGGCTATGAACAGTTTGCCACATACGTGACAAGCAAGACGGTCTCTTACCTGAACGAAGCCGTACAGCATTTCCAGTTGGTCCTGGACCAATGTTCGGTCAGCCATCCTGACCGCGCAGCGGCTCTCACCAACCTCGCGTGGGCCCGCCTCAAAGGTTACATTCGAGACGATCTTCAAGACATCGACTGTATCACCTCTCTCTTCCGCGAAGCCCTCGCATTGCGTTCGCAGGACCACCCTGATCATCCATTATCCATTTGTCACCTCATTAACGCATTGACCTGGCGCTACAGCAAGGATCCCACTGCCGTCGATATCCAGGAATCCGCGCAGCTGTACTGCAAGCTATTGCCCCTCTGTCCAGAGGGCACCTACCTTCATAACATCGCGGCAGGGGCAAATGGCGTCGATTATGTGATCTGTGAATGCAATGGTCTTCCAATAGACGCATCCGATGAAGGCATCCACATCCGACGAGTGGTACTCGAGCTCTGTTCTCCGGGCAACGAGCACCGTCCAGAAGCACTTAACACGCTTGCATGGGCTCTTGGATCGCGTTTTGCACAATGTGGCAGCATTGACGATCTAGACGAGTGCATCCAACGCGGTCGTGAAGTCGTTTCTTTGTGCTCTGAGGGACATTCTGAACGCGATATCTACCTGAATAACTTGGCCTACTCACTCGAAGACCGCTTCATACACCAAGGCAAATATCATGACCTCAACGAGGCCATCTCTTTGTATGAAGAAGTGCTGCGCCTGCGCCCTGTTGAGGACAAATTTCGTGATTTCTCGTTGGACAACCTAGGGGATGCCCTCTTCACCCGTTTCAAGCAACATGGTGATGTTAACGATATTAACAGAGCTATCGGCCTCCAGCGCGAGGCACTGACGTTGTGCCCGCCTGGGAATCCATATCGTCATTCCACACTCAACAACCTTGCCAACGCGCTCAAATCCAGATATGGCAAATGGGATGTCATTGAAGATCTCAACGAGGCCATCGACCTGCTCCGGGACTCGCTTCAGTTACAGCCGCATGGGCATCCACATCGCCATCAAACTCTATACAATTTGAGCACGGCGCTCTGCCCTCGTTTCATGCAAACTCAGAAGAATGAAGATGTCGAGGAGGCAATTCGACTGTGCCAAGAATCGTCAGAGGCTTTGCCTTCACTGCACCCGGACAAATTTTTCGGTTATGCGGGGTTGCAGGAAGCCTATTTGTCTCGTTACAGAGTGCAAGGCAAATCTGCTGATTTGTCGCTCGCTGTAGAGAACTTCAGGCTGGCATCACG
Source organism: Suillus subaureus (assembly GCF_016647635.1). NCBI lineage: Eukaryota > Fungi > Basidiomycota > Agaricomycetes > Boletales > Suillaceae > Suillus > Suillus subaureus. The sequence goes on along the minus strand of NW_024539033.1, from coordinate 8,794 downwards.
ACATCCCACGCATGGTTTTCCAGGCCGCATTCGGGCAGCCTGGCACTGGATCGTCACAGCAGAGCAGCACAGTCACCCATCTGCATTGGAGGCCTATACATCATTTCTCGACCTTCTTGATCGTCACTTGGCAACACGATCATCGGCAATTTCACGGCGCGAAGCTGCTGCTGCCTTCCAATATGCCAGATCAGTGCCTGTGGATGCGGCATCGTGTGCCATCTGGCATGACAATCTACGACACGCAGTGAAACTCGTGGAGCGGGGTCGTGGCCAACAGTGGTCGTTAGCCTCTCGTCTCAAGACTCCAGTTGAAGACCTCGAGTCGGAAAATCCGACTCTAGCCCACAGATTTTTGGAGCTGAGCAAGTGTCTATCCGAGGCTCAAGGTTCCACAGTCAGCACAGACAGAGCTGCTGCTGACAGGGCAGAAACTCAGTACAGGAAACATACGGAGCAGTGGGGAGCTGTGGTAGCTGAAATCCGTAACCTTAAAGGTTTCTCAGGGTTCCTTCTCCCACCGTCGTATGGAGAATTGCAATTAGCAGCGCGTCATGGCCCAATCATCATCCTCGTTGCGAGTGGATACTCATGCAGCGCCATTGTTGTCCCGACGTCAGGAGACCCCCATCATGTTCCCTTGCCGTCTATTACCCTTGCAGATCTGAAGAATCTCAAGGATCGCTTCGCTAGGGCGATACGACACGCATCCATTATGGGCCCAAAGGTGCCGCGGAATGACCTAATTGTCCTCTTGCGAGTAGTATGGGACAACATCATGCTACCCATCGTCAACGTCCTCCAGCATGACCTGAAATTACAGCACCAATCTCGGATATGGCTATGTCCAACTGCCGCTTTCACGTCCATTCCTCTCCATGCCGCTCATCCCTTTCAAACAAAGGCAGATCGCTCGAAGGAGCCATGCCTGGAGGATCTCTACATCTGTTCTTACACCCCGACACTTTCGGCTTTGATCAGATCTAGGCAGATGATGAAGCAGCGCGTCCCTCCATCTTTTGTAGCGATCGGACAGGGTCAGCCGCGTGCAGGGAAAAGCAAGGAGCTCTTGACTGTCGACAGCGAGATCGAGCTTGTTCGAAAGCTCATACCTGCGACGGCCAACCGTACCACTATTTCTGGCGATGCAGCCACACGAGCAGGTGCACTGCAAGCATTGCAAGACAACAACTGGGTACACCTTGCGTGCCATGGAAAACAGGACCGCGAACAGCCTTACAATTCTCATTTCGTCATGAAAGATGAACCTATCACGCTACTTGATATTATGGAGAAAGACATTCCTCACGCAGAGTTCGCGTTCTTATCAGCGTGTCATACCGCCGTCGGCGATGAGGAGACTCCCGACGAGGTGATTCACCTCGCGGCTGGACTGCAATTTTCAGGGTTCAAGAGCGTCATTGGCACGCTGTGGGAGGTCGACGACGCCGTTGCAAAACATGTTGTGAAAGCTTTCTACGAGAATATGTTCAAGGATTTGGAGGATGGTGGTGTGATGGACTGCACGAAGGCGGCCTGGGCACTCAATCGTGCTACGCACGCTGTGAAGACGAAGGTTCCGCTGGAGCAGAGAATGGTTTTCGTTCACGTTGGTGTGTAGTTCCTGCCGTATCACTTTCGTCTGGTATAGGTTTTGTACGTTGTTGATTTTCGATCCTTTCATCTCGGTCACTGTAGCACCTGTCAATTGTAGGATTACCTTCCATTTTATCATAGCACACGTATGTCCCATGTTATTGATTAATCGCGCAATTGTCCCCTCAAGCAGAAGTGCACGAGGGTCCAGAGTGAAATGGGAATGGCGAAATGCTTATTGAGCTCTGTTGCGAAAAGAAACTGGTTAGACTTTCTACACGATCTGGAAGGCTAGTGGTTCGGTTGAAGAAGTTCGATTGGAGGGACAGCTGTGTATGACAGTCAACTTGTTATTTCGAGGTAGGAGTATCAAAGCCAGGTAAAGAGCCAAGCTATAGTCACTACGTTCACCATAGAGCCTCCCGCACACTTGATCAAGATTTCTGTGTCACGATCTGGATGAGGCACAATCGACAAGATCTGCGCGAGGTTCAAACGAGCTAATAAAGACATTAGTATTTGTATTAACAAGTACACGTTAGATATATATAAAAACTTCCAACAATCAGTACAATATCACATATACCAACATTATGACGTGCCCCCAGGCGGTCTGACATGTAAAATCACTCGAGGCAGCTTCTTCGCAACAAGAGGGCTCACAACCTCACTCTCGGACGTGGATGCGGAAGTGCTGGACATAGGTACAGGTGTCTGTGTGTCCTCGCGAGGTTTACTAGCCACTTCGGGTGTGCTGCTGTTTCTCGAAAGCTTCTTGCGCTCGCGTAGGGTCCTCGACGTTGGTGGGACCCAATTTCGTGAAGGCTGTGGTGGGGTCCGGTAGACGTCGATATGGGAGAGCAGCTCTGAGGTGCGTGTAAGCCATGGCTCGGGATCGGTGTTTCCCAGCGAGGGGCGCACAAATTTACGGGCCTTGATGGCTTTTTCGAGCTACAACAAAACTTGAGTACAGTACAGAGAGACGCATTGCAAACCGAAATACCTTGATGAGGTTTTCCAAGTCCCACCACCTCTCATCCACTTGTACGGTATCCCCAACGAGTCCACATATATGTGCCATTGCCCCGCTGCTCAGCGCGCGATCGCTGTATCCGCCTTCGAGCACGCTCACGACGCGTCCACGAGCATAAACATCGGCAATAGCACACGTATCGAGAGCAAATCGGTGATAGAAACTTGTAGGAACCCTTCGGTTATGACGAGACATGCTTGGATACTCGTGTTCACAGGCATCGAAACCACAACTGTTTCAGCCCTCTACCGTGGATGCTTGAACACGAGATATAATAAACTTACCTGATGAAGATCATGACATCATCGCCTGGTCCACCGGTACTGTCAAGGAATTGCGATGCTTGCTTCAGCAGCACCGAATATTGTTCTTTGTAGAGGACATCCCAAAAGTATGTTTCGGAGCTGTAAGTCTGCAGATGTATATTCTCGATGTGTTGTCCATGCGGTCCGTGTATTGACGTTGACGCGGCTTGAACAAAAGGTGCCTTACCGTCCTATGATACACTGCTGAATCACTGATAACGAGCAAATGACAAAAGTGTTCCTTACCTCGCACGGGAAAGAGAGAACGTCGTGTATTGAGCCGTAGAATATCTGCGGACCGCGAGTTGGAGAAGATGAGTTGGGTTCAGAAGGCGACTGCTCAGATTCGAGCGTCTGTTGGTAGGTTTCTTCGTTTATTTGCCATACTATTGACTGCGTGCCATTACCTGGCAAAACAATTAAGTAGAGTGTCTCCGACGCACACCCGTGAACTTGCCATGGTGCAAATCAATATCCAGTATAACAACACGTTGAATTCGGTGTTTGAGATGTGCTAAAAATGCATGAGTAAATTAGCACTAATCAAAATCGGCGAAGCTCACCATGAGCTGCACCAATCGCTACATTGTTTACAAAACAGAATCCAGAAGGGGTATCTTCGCCGCAGTGATGGCCAGGGGGTCTTACTGCTACAAATGCTCGTTGAGGGTCAGAAGAAGGATTTATACGGGTAGACGTGATGACTGCGTCCACTGCTTGGCACACGGCGCCAATAGCGCCTTGGATAGCATCGATGGAGGAGGGGCATACTGCAAAACATTAGCTTCACAACCGAAATTCCTCCCAAAAAATACACACGGTACAAGTCAAGTGGTGGCATCCCCTCTGGCATTTCAGACCCCTTCTTGGTAATATTATCCTCGCTATCCCGAGCCCATGCCTTCAAGTTCTGGAGATACACATCCTCATCTATATCTCCATGAACATATTTCACCGCAGCGTTATCTAAGAGATCGACAGTAGCCGTACTTCTTGTGACAGAAATACTTCGAGCTCGAATATGTCCACCATCGGATGTAGCGATATTCATCTTGCCGAGGGCAGCAATCAGCTCATCCTCTACGGAGATGTTCGCATCTGAGGGCTTCAGAGCACCTTCAGCCTCTTCGATACGCGCTATTGCAGCAGCGAGTCCAATCTTGACGGCGCGTAAACGTTCGGGTCGCTCCACGATGTTTGAGGTATCTCGTGAGCGGATGAATCGGTGCTTTAGACATTCATCTTGGAGGTATATTTTGACGCATGCTGGGGCTTTTGATGACGATGGACGGACCTCTGACTTGGAGGAGACTTGATCTAAAGGTAATGGAGTCCCGATTCCTAGCGGGTCAACTTTGGACCCAGCTTCTATCTCGAAAGTTGAATCAGCTGCTTGGGTGCTCATGCTTCTCGTGACTGTCAAATGCTGTGAGATCCTGCATATGCATGTGAAAGCAATAAGACCTGGAGGATATATACTTGCACTAGATGATCATGTGTTTAGCTCGTGAAGCGCGTTGTCTACTTTTGGGGCCTTATTAGGATTTTGCCGCATCCGAGTCCGTGCCACACATAAGGTACCCAACAAGTGTCCTATACTTATGTGTCTACTAATCGTCCATAAAGGTCTTAAATATGATTTTTGATTAAGCAATACCATAGTACATGTTTTGGTGTAAGAATCACAGTGGCATCACAGTGATAGTAGTGCTTAAGCTTCACCGGTGAACTTGAATCAATTGTTGGGTCGTGGTCTTGGATTACATTATCAACGCGACACAGCCGGCCCTGCACGTGTAAACGGGACTTGCTGCAACTACTACTACGCACGCTCTCCCACTAAATTTAGGGTTGTCCTCGTCGAGATAATCCACGTTTTATTTTGACAATTCACCCAGTGACGGCTAGTCAGCGCCAGACTGAGCAACGTTTTGTAGTATCTGGGTCCCCAGTTTCGAGTGCTTGTGTATCTACCCTATGCTTCCTCTATCCTAAATACATATCTAGTGTTGCGAGGCAAATGGCTCTGAGTTTAAGTTGTTTGAATAGTGTGTCTATCCCACCGTACGTACGCTTTTCGCCTCTGCTTCTGCACAGACTCATATATTATAAACGCTTAAGCTGGAACGAAGGCGGAGGAGAACAAGACATCACCGTAAAATGTCGCAATACCAGTACTGGTACAGATCTTTTTTTTATGTTACTTTCGTTTACATGTACGCCATATTTTCTTCCTCGTCCCAGCGCTAGTCTCCAATTGTCTGTCCTTAATAGAAGGAAGGCAGTCACTCCTTCTTCTTTAAGGGCCAGCGGGCTGGCAACCTCAATGCTAGCGGATTCTCGAAACAAGCAAATTTATATATCAATGGTCCACGGATGGTGTTAGGTCGCCGTCGGGCTACTTTTGCAGGTGATCAGCTCTACTTCGGAACTGGAAGGTTGCAGGTTCAAACTTCAGCCTGCGCCGGCTCGAGGGTTGCGTGATTGATGGGGTTTGATCCTGAATACGTGGTCCTTCCTAGTTCAAGTCTTCAGCATAACGCCAATTGGCGGGTGCCCGGCGGCCCCAGCCAGCTTGTCCCAGCCTAGAATGAAAATCACCTTACTTTCATCCTTGGGTCGAGCTCTGTTAGAGCTTTGCTTAGTTTCTCCCAGGCTGCGAACTGCCAACTCTTTTCCTGCGATTTTCTGGCACAGGTCACACAATCGCATTGGTAGTGTCTGAAGGTCACACTGCCAGGGTGAACAATGTCCATCATCCATCGACAATTTGGCTTTGCGTCTCATTCCGCAGAGGTTAAGTGTGACTGTGAGCCCCACTCTGAAGATGACGAGTATGTCAAGTCAAAAGTGATTGACATCACGTCCTACACATCTGAGACGGTGGATGACTCTCCTTGCATTTGGCACAAGGATGATCCAGCCCCTGGCGTATCTCCTCGGAACCATTACGTAGATGAGACGCATGACCTTTGGGTTCCGTCGACATATTGGAGACGCGCCCCCGACGCAACTCCAGATTCCAAATCAATTTCCGCCAGTTATCAACGGGCAAGGAACATCTCTCGGCCAGTGGATCCCAGCTGGTTACTGTGACTAGAGCCCCTGACAAAAGACTCTCATCACGGGCACACGTGTATCATTGCGCGTTTGTCAATGTCCTCGGAGACCGCCTTGCTCTCTATGGCGAGGCGGCTGTGAAGGATGGATACGGATACTGGTCGCTGCACGTCTGGAATTGGCATGAGGGTGTTCAAGCTGATGTGGGCGTCTTTTTCCCTCTATCATTCAAAAATTCTCATTCAACCTTTCCCTATATTAAGGACATATGTGTGGTCGGCGAAGGTTACCGTAGCTTTGCCGAAATCCGCTTTCTTACCAAAGAAAAGCTTTTAGCTTTCACAAGCTACGGCCATATAGAACTATATGACGTTGAGGACCTATCAAAGGCACCACGGCTTCAGGCAAGATTTACGTTGCCCTATAATAGTAGCAATATACACCTGTATGGCATTCAATATCCTCCGGTTCTTCACAGCGCCTCGAGTTGTGCACATCTGGCGACACCCGATAATCATTGGATTTGGACCACAAACACGGCAGATCGAGTCTTATGCCTATCGGATCGGGGTCCCGGTCCGCTTTTTGTCATAACTGCTCGCCTGTTTTTCATGAATATTCCTCCATCATGGTTTGATGCGACCTCAGAAGATGGACTGTCTGTTCCTTGGTCATCATGGGGCCCACAGAACAGTCGCTGCTTCTCCGGGAGTCTTCATGGAGCGGGAGGATCTCGTGTGGTATCGTTTGCTAAACTGAATAATTACAATGACCAGGACCCTGTTCTGGTGCGGATGATGGATTTCAATCCCTCCGCTGTGGCGCGCGACATCAGCAAGGTAGTTCGGGAGGCTACGACTTACCACCCATTTAACAAGGACGAGATGTCAGTGACAACATACCTTCCTTACATCGAAGCAGTCAGCAGCCGTATTCTTCACAATAACGCTCTCTCTTTCGCATTGGATGAGGAACAGGTGGCGCTATTAGAGCAGTCTGTGAATGTATCTCCACCTGTCGAGTTAATGAAGTTCAACATCTTCCTGAGTAGGGTGATCTTGTGGGTGCAAATGTCAAGATAACCGGCCCACAGTCTACATCACCATCATTGATGCACGATGTCGTATGATGGCATTGTGTTTTACGAGACGATCCAAAAGTCAGAGGCGTCACCCAATGGCTAATCTATCATACAAGCATTTTACTACATTCGCTTTGTGATTTCGAATACAAGTGTTTTTGTTTGTCAGTTACGAATAAAACTATGTAGAAGGATTAAAAAACTCAAAAATTGCAAGTTGAAGCACGTTGAAGCAGATTGCTTTCAAGGCACATCGTACGACCAGACCCTTATAGGGCTCGTACGTACCATCTCTAAGAGGGATCGCAAATGAGCCCTGATTTGAGGATACTGTTATCAACAACATTTGCAGGTGCATTTGAGTTCGAGTACAAATATTAGTAGTATAGTAAATGCCGTGATAACTCCTCAGACTTGTACCCCGTTGTACGCATATGTAAACAAACTTTCCAAGCATTTTCGATCATGGGACCCCAGCGACTGGGTTAAGACTGCATGCCTGACATCGTCCTCTTTTGCGCTGTGAGCAGCTGTATTTCCTGCCCGCCTGATGTTATTATATGAACATAAGAAAAAAATGGACTGGTATGACGGGGAGTATGATACACCCTTCTGTTTGAGATCATTAAAGATTGTGTCCGCAAGTTGGAAGACACTGCGGGAAGCGCGAAGTTCTTCCCAAGTCTCGTGACCGAGGTGTTCCAGAACCTTTTTGCGTGCAAGGTCAAGGAGGACACGAAGATGTAAGGGGACTAGTAACGCGGTGACCTAAAAAGATTGTTGTCAGAGTTGGTGATTGGAAAGAGGAACGACTTACTTCTCTCAGTGCTTCAACATCCGAAGTATGTTTGTCTCTCGCTGCCTCTAGATCCTTGCGGACGCTAGTGAGATCATTATCAATGCGCTCGTTCTCGTTGCGAATTTCCTCAATCTCATCATGCATGCTCTCGTTCTCGTTGAGAATCCTCTCGTTCTCCTTGGAAATCCTCTCGTTTTCCTTGGAAGTCTTCTCGTTTTCCTTGGAAATCCTTTCAATCTCACCGTGCATGTTGCCATTCTCTTGGAGAATCCTCTCGTTCTCTTTGAGAATCCTCTCATTCTTTGTCCGAATATCTGCGATCTCGTTCTGCATCGCGGCCAGCATCTCCTTGAGCTGGCTGTCCGCAGTTACCTGAGGAAGATTGGCCACAGATGCCGTATTGGCTGTTGATGCAGCATTTCGTTTCTTAGCTTTCTTGGCTGCGGAGGAACTGATCAGCGTGTGTGTATGCTATTGATGTTACAACTTACATTTGCCACGTGAGGCCGCTGGTGTGCTTGACTGAGAGGTTGTATCAGTATCGGTGGCTAATGTTGTATTAGGTTCCACAGATGGCTGGTTTGCCCGGGCCTTTTGGGTCCGGATACGACGATTCGTCTCGTCATTAGGAGTGAATAGTGCTGTAAGACCAGTGGGGCGGCAGACGCTGAGCGAATCTGAAGGTTCAGCGCCTTTAAGAGAAGTGGATCAATGAGTCGGCCTCTACAGTAAACGAAAGATCGGTTGAAGCTTACCTGCTGGAAAGTACTTTGCCCGCATGGCAAATGGGTCCAATGGTGGGTCGAGGTCGTACATCTTAGTAACATGTTTGCTGATGTGATTTTGTAAAATTCCCATAGCCATTGCCACTGTATTGCCTGGGCCTGGCAGCTTGCCTTCAACTGTATTTTGATCATCTG
>NW_024539032.1:0-14088 GCF_016647635.1 Suillus subaureus | reverse complement strand
GACATGGGAAGGTAATTGGTGAACGAGACAAACTGAAACCAAATGAGTGGGAGTTGGCTGACGAATTGAGATGAGCGAGGAGCAAAACGCTGGAAGCAAGGCGACACCTTTGAAATCATGATCTGGATAAAATGCGTATTGAAAGAAGGAAGCTCTTCCATTAGGAGCTGATTTGAGACGCGAGAAGAGAAGAATTTGGTTGCATCTGACGCACAGGCGGATCTTGGGAATCGACAAGATGAGAAGATGATATTTTCAGTAAGCTATATGCACTCGGACAAGTTACATGATGAAGTATTGGAGAAACAGCTCGACGCGAGAAACGATGGTGTTCATGTGGCAATATAGGATAGATAGCTTTCAGCCAGATTTGAGGACCGGGACCAGTAGCAACTGCACTATCGCCATCGGGGATGTGTTCTGGAAGCTGTGGCAATGGGATTCGGACGCATGTACACAGTGCAGTCGAGGAAGGCGGTTATGACTTGTAGAGGGCATTCTTGCGGGAGCGATGATGGAGTGTGGAGGCGAACTACCTCGTGTCTTGGCCCCTGGGCGTCTATGGAAGTGAGGTAGTTTGTGTGAAGCGGCATAAAAGCGCACGATATACGCACCTCTGCAACTCAGAGAAAGACATCCACAATCCCTCGACCGTGCTTAGTACCATCAACCTCCAGTAAAATGTTACAGCTCATTCCAAGCACAGACCCCCTTCGAGTTTTGGAAGATCATGAGGAGACCATAAACGTAGTCGCAGTTTTCCCCGATAAGCGACGAATGATTACAGCCTCGGACGACAAGACACTTCGTGTTTGGGACCTGAAGACAGTGTTGTGTTGAAGGATGGAGGGGCATCGCAATGAGGTGTTGGCATTGGCGGTATCACGAGATGGTCAAATAATAGCAAGCAGTGATTGGGGGGGGAGGTCATCGCCTGGCATGGTGAAACTGGTGAAACCCTCACACAACAAACTATCAAAGCCCACTCCGACCAAATCATCTCATTGGATTTTTCTCGGATGATACGATGCTGGCCACGGGTTCATGGGACCACACGGTGAAGCTTTGGTGTACCAAAACGTGGCAGATGCAAGGCAAACCAATCAATTGTGGTGCTTATGTCTGCTGCGTTCAATATTCACCTTCCGGTGAACTTCTTGCCATCGCAACATTCCACCATATCCAAATTTATAACCCAAGCACAAGGGAATGTGTCACATCTTTCAAGGCTCATACATCGTACAACTTCTCTCTTGCGTGGACGCCCGATGGTACACGCCTTCTCTCAGCAGGTGATCAAGAAGATCCTACCATACGGGAGTGGGATCCATTGACCTGGGAGCAGCTCGGCCATCCCTGCGAAGGTCATACTCGCGGTATCAACGCCATTGCCATTCATCCCGCTGGCACCCTTGTCGCTTCTACATCTTACGACAATCGTGTCCGTCTCTGGCGGCTCTCAGATCGACGAACCATCGCCATCTTCCAACACTCATCCACCCCGATATGTGTCACATTCTCCGTGGATGGCAAGCACATCCTCAGCGGAGGTGAAGATAAAAAGATCTTAGAGTGGGCAGTACCTAGCGACGCTAATTCAAAGGTGAGTTTCCATCTTGACTTTCATAACACAATTCGAGCATCCTTCATGCAGATCCTGGCTATCACGACAGCCCGTGATGCATGCATCGCCGGCGACTTGTCTACCGCTGAAGAGTTACTCACTCAAGGGATTGACACCAACGCCAACGCCAACCTCCATACTTCCTATGCCAATCGCTCATTCGTTAAGGCCCGACAACACGCCTGGGACCTCGCCCTTGAGGATGCAATCAAGGTGAGTTATACTGACCCATCATGGCCCTCTTACAAAGGCTTACTTTCATTCATGACATAGTCCATCAGCATTCAGCCCTCACCGACAGGCTACATCTCCAAAGGTATCGCCCTCTGCGGAAAAGGCCATGTCCAAGAGGCAAGGGCAGCATTCGATGTCGCATCCTCGTTCCCGAACCAAGATTCAGGAACCAACCATTTCCTTTTCTTGATAAAGGTAGCTTCAATTTGTCTTGCATATCCTCTGCTTCATTGCGTGTTTCAGGCCATCGCACTCTTCAATGCAGATCAACACGAGGAAGCAATGCTACTCGTCAGGGAACTCGCTGCTACTTATCCAAATGCCGATCCTCTCGCGCGTCATGTCGTGGAAGTGAGTATCATGTGGCCACGCTTGGTCATCAAACTGATTTTTGTCACTTGTACATTAGATATATCTACGTGTTCAGCTCGGAACCAAGGCTTCGGATGATGCGCGTCACGCCGAAGCCGCTGATCACTTCACTGTCGCTGTCAAGTCCGGTGCTCTCTCAGCGAAATTCATCCATCTAACATATGAGGATTTGACCGTTGTGCGTCCACATAATGCATAGACAATGCTTTTCATCACTGAGTATTTTGTCCAGCTCTTCAACTGGGATCTCGAGTGCTTATTGCTCACGACACACCAGAAACGGTGCCAGGCTTTCCTTTCAGCAGGTAAGCCTGATGAAACCCTCGAAGCCCACCGATGCATGATGGACGCCATTGACGAAAATGGGAAGGCCAGCTGCCTCGATTGGTCTAACGGCATGTTCTCAGTGACGTCGTCACCCGAGACTATCATACTCACCTTCATTTCACTCAGAATTCAAGGAGCAATGTAGTGCGCTCGCCGCGCACGATGACCGTATTCTTGGCGTATGCACTCTCTTCCTCATCCCTTTCTCTACTGACCTGTATACAGGCGGAGGTCCACGGGCAAGATCAGGATGGCTATGATACAGAACCCAATTTTTTCCAGGGAATGCAAGAAGTGAGCGAAACAGTGTAGAATGACTTTCGTTTTGTCTCACACTAGTCATCACAGAATTCTCACACCTCTCGACTACGACCTCAGCAGCGCCCGGGGCGCTTCAAGAGAGTCAGGCTCCTTTTGACGAGGAACCCACATCGTGCACCCGCACCCCCCATCACCACACCACCAGTCGCCGTCACTACTACCTTAAGAACCCACCTACGACACTTATTCACCCGGCCACTTCATCATGGAACGCTGCCTGTCGTCGAAGTTCCTTTCGCAAAGGGTAAAGAGGTACCCGGTCGGTTTCTATTGCCATGTCTTGGGTGTCTGATGCATAATCTACAGCGTAATGCTGCAGCGGGTGCTCCTGGCAAGGACCCGGACATCGTACCTTATGAGGATCAGGATCTTGATACTACTCAACCGGACTCTAATACACAGCAGCAACAGCACCAGCAACAACCAGTAGTAGTGCAGGTAAACCCTGGCGAACATGGGGGCGGGAAGTCGTGTGTCTGCTGCTAGCAGGTCTTGTGGGTGTCCCTCAGAAATTTCTGTTCTATTGTCGTTCGTAATGTACACTGGAAGCAGTACTTATTTTATTGATAGGTCATGACTGCATCCTTATCATTATTTCGCATCATTGTCCATAGCTAATTATAATTATCAAACTCGTGTCCTCCATATGTACAGCTCGGCTTGCGCATAGCAAATAAACCATAATACATTCTGACTTCACTCGAGGACAATGCTCTGTGAAAGTTGGTGACTTGAATTTGCCTGGGTCCTGCGCGGACGATGAAACAGAGAACGACACTTCCAATTCGCGGAGATTCGCACCTCCTACACCACTCATTGCGTAACCATAAACATTACCGCATAAACGGTCTTGACGTGTCTTCGGTGGTTGGAAATATACGAGTATTTATTCTGACCTACCCACGATCAAGGCTGATGATAACATGGCAGATACTGTTTGTTTGTGAAGAGAGTTTTGGTGCTGGTTTACCTATAGGGCACTGACAAAGATCAGACGTCCCGTTTATTCTCACATTCTTGGTGTGATATAGTAGTTCATGATCTGTACCACGTCGCTAGTCTCGAATGCATGCTATGGGAGTGAAGCTCGAAGCCCTGCTGCCCAACTACGACCGATAGCCATGGATAAGTGAATCCAAAGCAGCGCCCGATGCAATTTGAAACTCGTTGGTCCCACTGCTAATCATCTTGCCACCTTTCTTCGACAGCCGGCCCTGCGCGCGGACAATATCTTGCATCCGTTGCTCTGCATCCCCGATATCATGCTGCGTTGTAGATTTAGCAGGACGCGAGCCACGACCTTTGGATACGCTAGAGGTTTTAGTCTTCCGGTCAGTAATCGTCTTTGGCGCCTCGCGCAGTGCGAATGCTTTTGCCAGGTGTCCAATGTGAAGATGTCGAACATGGAATATATGTTTCTCGTTCGAAGGGTGGGTTGCGTACGCCCTCATGTAAGAAGTAAATGCTCTTCGAGCAAGGTCAGCGTTCTGCCAAAGATGATGTCAACATACTCGAATTTCTTTCTAAATCAGAGTTACCTGTTTGTGCCGCAAAATCCATCGCTCAAAACTAAGTTGCACTTCTGTCGCGCGCGCCTCGTATTCGGAGCCGTTTCCACCAAAACCCTTCGCCAACACGCTCTCGATACTTGCCCCTTCAAGAGTGATGTTGGCTTTGTCATCGTTAGACTTTTCTCCCGTCGCATCGCCCCTCATCTTCCCCTCCACCCATTTGACCCATTCAGATTCGCTGGGCGCGACGATACTCCATGCTTCGCCACCATTGCCTGCACGTGCTGTCCGTCCCACCCTGTGCACGTACTCGGTCGCGCCGCCTTCGGTGGGCAGGTCGTGTTGTACGACTGCGCGAACGAGGGGTAGGTCGAGACCTCGGGATGCCACGGACGTGCAAAGGAGAATAGAAGACACGGGAGTAGGTGTCTTGGACTTTGAGGAAGGAATAGCGGAGAATCCCCGTAGAGAGGCGAGACGGATTGGTGTAGGAAGGGAGCCGTGAAGACGGAAGATTGAAGCGCCTGGAAGGAGCGAAGACTGCGCAGCAATTTTGCTTTCCTCTTCAGTAGATTCATCTTCCTTGCTACCTTCGTCATCACTCTTGTCTTCGCCAGGCCCAGAACTTTCCGTTTTCTCGCTGCCCATAGATGAATCGCCTAGCAGGCGCCAGTGAAAATCGACAGAGTCTATACAACTGAGGAATACAATGATTTTCGACCCTTTTTGTCCTTGTGTCTGAGCGAGCAATGAGCGAAGAAGTGCGACAAGTGCGACAAGACGCATTTTGAGGGGAACAATAACATATTTCTGAGAGAGTTGTGACGGGGGAGTGAATTTCTCGGTGCCGGTGGTAGCTATCTCGTTGCCATGTTTGGATGCAGGCGAATCCTCCGCCTTCTCGTTGTCGAGGCCCTTGATTACTAGCGGTCGTATTAAAGTGGTGCCTGCGAGTTTCTGTACGTCTTCACGGATAGTAGCCGAACAAAGGATCGTCCGTCTCTGCCGGTCCCAATCCCAACCCCCGACCCCGAAGGTCTTACCGTCCCGAACAGCTTGTAACGCGAGCTTCCTCCTCCCGTCCAGACCCTGTATAATCCCTCTGATAGTCTCCTCAAACCCGAGTTCCATCAAGCGGTCCGCTTCGTCGAGAACTAACCATCTGCATTTTCCAGCGTCGAAAGAAGATGTATTTTGCAGATGATCGAGGAGGCGACCCGGGGTCGAAACGAGAATGGGAACACCTTTACGTAGACGCGCCTTCTCGTGCGCACGAGTTGCACCTCCACTTAGTAAGCCGGAAACTAACCATCGGGTATAATGCATAGACCCCTCTGCGTCCTCGTGTTCGCCTTCTGGGCAGAGCTTAAGCGTCAAAAGCGCTTCTAAGACATCGCAAATTTGTTTCGCTAGTTCCCGAGTAGGTGCGATGATAATGGCAAGCGTCCCTATCGAGCGGTCGATGTAGGAGTGCGTACTGAGGGGGAGAAGATCGTGGATTATAGGTAGGAGGAACGACATGGTCTTTCCAGAGCCTGTTTGCGATTGTATAAATACGTCGCGTGCGTTCATGTCTTCAGAAGAGGGGTTCGTGAATATCGGAAGGGCAGTACGTTGAATAGATGTTGGCTTCGTGATACTCATCTTAGATTGTAGGTGAGCAACGAGGAGAGGGTGGAGACCTAGGTCGGCAAATGTGGCTGAGCCAGTCAATGGTGCGTTACTTGGTTTAGAGGGTGCTTTTTGAACAGCAGAAGCTATAGGAGCTTCGACTTTAGGGTTGTACGAGAACAGAGAAGAGATTATCTGAGTCGGAGGCTTAGCTGGAGGTGCCGGACGGTCCGCTGCAGTAGCTATTTTAGTAGCAGACAAGGGTATGTCAGGTCGCATCCGCTTTGCGGGACGAGAATGGTCATCATCGTCGCTGCCAGGATGACGGTCAGTCTTTCGTTTTTGGACTCGTTTAGCCTTCAACCTAGACTATGACTATTAGCTGCATGCATGAAATCGAACTCCTGCTCACCTGTCCGTCCAACGACCAGATTTTTTTGATACTAGCTTTATGGGTTTTGTATCTTCCGCAATGTTTAGGACAAGTCCATCGTCCATTTCCCCCTGCGGCGCTGATGTCAGTCTTGTAAATTTCAGTCTTAGATCTCGTTCTCGAAAACGAGCATAACTAAAAGGGAATTTCGTTCCCACATTTGATAACCTTTTCTCAAAGTTTGAACACGTCCAGTTATCGCACAGGCTCAACAAACGCACTCCAGGAGAACTATGGCAAGTTCGACTGGGAATCAAGACGAGTGATCAACAAAATATGAGAGCGGTGATACAGATAAAGTTGAGGAGAACGTATTCGCCATCTGGTGAACTTCTTGCCATTGCAACAACCAACAAAGTCCCGAGGGAACGCGTCGCATCTCTGATCAAGGCTTACACAGAACATTACTGCCCACTCGCGTGGACGCCTGGCTAATGGCACATGGCTTTTTTCAGGAGGCGATAGACACAATCCTACCATACGAGAGTGGGATTCATCGACCTGGCAGCAAGTCGGTCGTCCCTACGAAGGCCACACTAGCATTATCCGCGCCACTGCCATTCATCCCACTGACACCCTTGTCGCTTCTGCATCTGAAGACAGTGACCTTGACCTACTCTGGCAGTTCTCAGATCGACGAACCATCGCCATCTTCCAGCACTCATCCAGACTGAAATGCGCCACTTCCTCCGTGGACGGCAAGCACATCCTCAGCGGAGGTGAAGAAAAAAGATCTCAGAGTGGGAAGTACCCAGTGACACTAATTCAAAGGCGAGTTTCCATCTTGACTGAGACTCATGGCGCAATTCGAGTATCCTTCGTACAGATCCTAGCTATCACGACAGCCCGTGATGCATGTTTGATGGGAGACCTGTCTAATACCGCTGAAGAGTTACTCACCCAAGAGATCCACACTGGTGCCAACCCTTATACCTCCTATGCCAATCGCTCGTTCGTTATGCTCGAAAACACGCCTGGGATCATGCCCTTGATGATGCAAACAAGGTGAGTTATACATGACCTATCATAGCACTCTTACTAAAGGTTTACTTTCGTTCGTGACATAGTCCATCAACATTCAGCCCTCATTAACAGGCTACATCTCCAAAGGCATCGCCCTCTGCGGAAAAGGCCACGTCCGAGAGGCAAGGGCAACATTTGACGTCGCATCCTTGTTCACGGACCAAGGAACCAACCGTTTTATTTTCTTGATAAAGGTAGCATCAATTTGTCTCGCATATTCCCTGGTTCATTGCGTGTTTGAGGCCATTGCCCCCTTCAACGCAGATCAATACGAGGAAGCAATGCTGCTCGTCCAAGAACTCACTGCCACTTGTCCGAATGCCTATCCTCTTGGGTGTCGTGCTGTGTCGTATCGGTAAGGATCATGCGGCCACGCCCGGTCATCAAAAACTATTCATGAAATATTTGGGGAATTGACCGCACACATAACGCTTTTCATAATTGGGTGTTTTGTCTAGCTCTTCGGCTGGGACCTCGAGTCCTCCGGGAGTTGGCGCAGGAACTGATATGAGCGAGGAGCAAAGCGCTGCAAGCAATGCTGACACCTTTGAAATTTAAGATTTGGATAAAACACGCATTGAAAGACGGAAACTCCTCCATGAGGGGATTTGAGGGGCGAGAAAGGAGAAATGTGGTAGCATCTGGTGTACAGGCAGATCTCGAGAATCAACGAGATGGGCAGATGGTGTTGCAGTATGCACTCGGATAAGTTACACGATGAAGTGTTGGAGAAACTGCTCGACACGAGAAACGATGATATTCATGCGGCAATCTATGTAGGATAGATAACTTTCGACCAAATTCCAGGGCCGGGAAGTAGTAACTGCAGAAAGGACAGGCATTCTGAGTGAGAGCTCTTCTACACTGTTACCGAGCCCAATATTGTCCACGTAGGGTAGGTGAGAGATCGAGGGTAGAAAGATGGAGAAATGCGCTGAGAAGGTGTGAAGGTGCTGCTAGTAAGCACTGCGAAAATACAGTTATCAGTGCAAATAGTCGATCTTGTCATCGTTGTCCTTTCAGACCTTGGAGAGAACGGGCATCAAAATTCAAGACGCACCGTATAGACATGATTTGCAGACTCTTTATACTACTCTACAGCGGGTGGTGAGGTGAGGGATCGCGACACCTTAGATCTGAAAGTTCTTGCACCGTGAAAAATTGCCTGAAAGTTGTGATATTCACTTGATGTCTCAGTAGGGCCGAGGATTGGGCCCATGTATCCCGTGATCGGTAACATAACATTCCTGAACACTGCAGTGACATGTCAATAATTAAATGCGGGTTCGCATAGCTTTGACTGTAGTGAGAGCTCACCTATGTTAGTAGAGTGTGGTGACCGTATTGCATACTTATGTGGTGCAGGATTGCAACAAGAATGGACATGGAAAGGTGATTGGTAAACGAGACAAACTGAAACCAAATGGGCCAGGAGTTGGCTGAGGGATTGAGATGAGCGAGGAGCAAAGCGCGCTGACAGCTTTGAAAATTATAATTTGGATAAGACGCGTGTTGAAAGACGGAACCTCCTTGATTAAGAGCGGACTTGAAAGGCGAGAAGAGAAATTCTGTAGCATCTGGTGCACAGGCAGATCATGATGAGATGTCATTTGCAGTAAGCTATTTGCACTCGGACAAGTTACATGATGAAGTGTGAGAGAAACAGCTCAACACGAGAAATAATGATATTCATGCGGCAATCTAGGATGGATAATTTTCAGTTAAATTCGAGGACCAGGAAGTAGTTGCCATATGTGGATGGGATATATTCTGAAAGCTGTGGAGACACGAGCCTGACGCATGTACACAGTTGAGTCGAGGAAGTTCGCCATGACCCTTGCAGTAAGCATGCACCCTACGAGTCACGACCGCCTGCCTCGTGTCTTGGGCGTCTATGGAAACGAGGTTGGTTAGTGTGGTGAAGCAGTGCACACTCTGCAGTTTAGAGAAAGACACCCACAAACCCTCGACCGTGCTCAACACTATCAACGTCCAGTAAAATGTCACAGCCCATTCCAAGCACCAGACTCGTTCGAGTTTTTGAAGATCATGAAGGGGGCGTAAAGGCAGTCGCAGTTTTCCCCGATAAGCGAAGAATGGTTACAGCATTGTACGACAAGACACTTCGTCTTTGGGACTTGAAGACAAGTGCTGTGTTGAAGAAGACGAAGAGGCATCGCATTGGGGTGTCGACATTGGCGGTATCACGAGATGGTCAAATAATAGCAAGCGGTGATTATGGCGGAGAAATCATCGCCTGGCACGGCGAAACTTTAGAGTCCCTCACCCAACCCATCAAAGCCCAAAGCCTTCAAATCACCTCCTTGGATTTTGCTCCGGATGGTACAGTGCTGGCCACTGACTCGGATGATTATACGGTGAAGCTTTGGTGTACCAAAACGTGGCAGATACAAGGAGAACCAATCGAGTGTGGTGGTGTGGTCCGCTGCATTCGACATTCGCCGTCTGGTGAACTTCTTGCCATCGCCACCAACACCAATATCCAAATTTATAATCCAGGTACAAGGGAACGTATCGCATCTTTCAAGGCCCATAGATCGTACAACTTATCTCTTGCGTGGACACCCGATGGCACACGCCTTCTTTCAGCGGGCAATAGTTCAGATCCTACCATACGGGAGTGGGATTCATTGAGCTGGCAGCAGGTCAGTCATCCCTGGGAAGGCCACACTAGCAGTATCAACGCCATTGCCATTCATCCCGCTGGTACCCTCGTTGCTTCCACATCTGATGACAACCATATATGTCTCTGGCGGCTCTCAGATCGACGAATCATCGCCATCTTCCAGCACTCATCCAGACCTAAATGTGTCACGTTCTCTTTGGACGGCAAGCACATCCTCAGCGGAGGTGATGATAAAAAGATCTCAGAGTGGGGAGTACCCAGCGACGTTAATTCAAAGGCAAGTTTCCATCCTTGACTCTCATAATGCAATTTGAACATTCCTTGTGCAGATCCTGGAAATTACGACAGCCCGCAAGGCATGCATTGCTGGAGACCTAGACACCGCTGAAGAGTTACTCACCCAAGAGATCGACACTGATGCCAACCCTCACACTTATGCGCATCGCTCATTCGTTATGGCCCGAAAACACGACTGGGACCATGCTCTTCAGGATGCAAACATGGTAAGTTATACCGACCCATCACGGCCCCCCTACAAAAAGCTGACTTTGATCCGTGACACAGTCCATCAGCATTCGGCCCTCATTGACAGGCTTTATATCCAAAGGTATCGCCCTC
This sequence comes from Suillus subaureus, assembly GCF_016647635.1. NCBI lineage: Eukaryota > Fungi > Basidiomycota > Agaricomycetes > Boletales > Suillaceae > Suillus > Suillus subaureus. The sequence continues at coordinate 3,367 of NW_024539032.1, read as the reverse complement.
TGCGGAAAAGGCCACGTCCGGGAGGCAAGGACAGTATTTGACGTCGCATCCATGTTCACCAACCAAGATTCAGATACTAACCATTTTCTTCTCTTGATAAAGGTAGGTCAAATTCGTCTCGCACAGCTCTACCTCATTCCGTATTTCAGGCCATCGCCCTGTTCAGCGCAGATCAATACGATGAAGCAATGCTGCTTGTCAAAGAACTCGCTGCCGCTTGTCCGAATACCGATCCTCTCGCGCGTCATGTCGTAGAAGTAGGTATCACACAGTCACGTTCGGTCATCAACGCTGACCTTTGTCACTCGTACATTAGACATATCTACGTATTCAGCTCGGAACCAAAGCCTCAGATGATGCGCGTCACGACGAAGCCACTGATCATTTCACTGCCGTTGTCAACGCCAGCGCTCTCTCGTCGAAGTTCATTCATCTAACATATGAGGATTTGACCGTTGTGCGCTAAGCTGATACATACCTAACGCTTTTCTAACTGAGTATTTTGACCAGCTCTTTAACTGGGATCTCGAGTCCTTGTTGCTCACGACACACCAGAAACGGTACCAGGCATTCCTTTTGGCAGGTAAACCCGTTGAAGCCCTTGAAGCACACCAATGCATGATGGATGCCATTGACGACACTACGAAGGCCAGCTGCCTCGATTGGTCCAACGGCATGTTCTCAGTGATGACACCCGAGGCTATCATACTCACCCGCATTTCACTCAGAATTTAAGGAGCAATGTAGCACGCTCGCTGCGCATGATGACCGTATTCTTGGTGTATGTACTCCCTTTCCCATCCCTTTCTCTATTGACTCGTATGCAGATGGAGATCCCCAGGCAGGATCGGGATGGCTATGACGCAGAACCCAATTTCTTTCAGGGAATGCATCAGGTGCGTGCAACAGCGGATCCTTCTTCTTTTCTCTCTCACGTCGTTCATTACAGAATTCTCAAATTGTCCGGTCACGACCTCGACAACGTCCTGGGCGCCTCCAAAGACTCAGGCTTGCTATGACGAGAAGCCCTCATTCAGCTCCTCCACCTGTACCACCCACCACTCCACCGCCAGTCGCCGCCACCATCACCTTCAGAACCCATCTACAACACCTATTCACCCGGCCACCTCATCATGCAACGCCGCCCGTCGTCGAAGTTCCTTTCGCGAAGGGCAAAGAGGTGGGCCCGTCCATTTTCATCACCGTGTCTTGGGTATCTGATGCATAATCTATAGCGTAATGCTGCAGCGGATGCTCCTGACAAGGACTCGAACATCGTACCTTATGAAGATCAAGATCTCGTTGCTACTCAACCGGACCCTAATACACAGCAGCAACAGCAACAGCAGCAACCAGTAGCAGTCCATGTAGACCCTGGCGAACATGGAGGCGGGAAGTCGTGTGTCTGCTGCTAGCGGGTTTTATCGGTGTCCCTTGGATATTCCGATTCTACTACCGCTGGTATTGCAACATGTACGTGGACAGCACTTATTTTATCGATAGGTAATGGCTATCCTTCAGATCATTTCGCGCTATCGTCCATAACTAATTATAATCATCAAACTCGTGTCTCCATAATATGTACAGCTTGGCTTGCGCATATGGATATGATTTATGTAACGAAATTATTTGCTATTCGGGGGAGACCATAGCTTGACGCATATAAGAGTGCATGCAAGTGCTTATAATATTAGAAAAATTGATCTGACTCAAGTAGCCTTGAAGTTACGCTGGCCAACTACTAACAGTTGCAGGTTCCCCCCCTTTTACCCACCTTGAACATCCACGGATCCTTCATGACGTCTATCTTGCGTAGTCATGGCCAACTAGCGCCAGAACAGATTATTCTGAAATCTGCTCTCCTGCGACAAATCGTTTTTTCTCCTGATCACACCTTGACATTCACTCACAGACAGTTCCCGGAGACTCGTCTTAACTTCGCCCTGGCGAAAGCGGTTACCACGACAGAATCGAAATCTGTTTCTCCTGGACTGCGCAGGTTCGAAACCTGCCGATAAATCATTTTTCCATCTTATCATACCTTGACGTTTATTCATCGACAGTTGGTCGGAGAGGAATCACAAGTTCCTCCTGGGGAAAGTGGCTACCACAACGGAATTGAAATCTGTTTCTCCTAGACTGTGCATGTTCGAAACCTGCCAACACACGCCTTTTTTTCTATTAGAACAGGCCTTGAAGACTCACTCGTGGATGATTTCCTCGGAGGACCATCTCAACTGGTCTTAGTCAGGTGGTCACGCAACAGAGTTGAAATCTGTTCCTCTTCAAGTTGGACTGCGCAAGTTCGAAACCTACCAACGACATGATGTTTTTTACTCTAGCACAAGTTTCAAGAACATGGGGAGGACATATGAATTTTTGTCTTCTTGCGCCACAACGCCCACATCACGAGTGCCCCATGGGATGGCATGATGCAGAAGTGGAACAGTACTGTGACACAGGAGGTCTTGTTGGATAATAAAAAGGCAGTTGGAACACCCAGGTTTGAAATCTGCAGATGACGAGGTTTTTCTTCTATCGGAACACCCTGACATTGACTCATGTGGTTCCCTCCGGTGTCCATATAACTGGCCTTAGCCAAGTGGTTACCACAACAGAGTCGAAACCTGTTTCTCTTGGCTTGCGCAGGGTCGAAACCTGCCGACCAAAATGTTTTTTTATCGGAACACACCTTGACATCCACTCATGGATAGGTTTGTCGGAGGTCCATCTTGACTGCTCTAAGCGAAGTGGTTACCACAACGCAATCAAAATCCGTTCCTCTTGGACTGGGCAGGTTCGAAACCTCCCAAATGACAGTTTTTGTCTATCAGAACATACCTTCATATTGGCTCATGAATAGTTTCCTTGAAGGTCCCTCTATCAGGTCTTGGTCAAGTGGTTACCACAACAGAGTCGAAATCTGTTTCTCTTGGCCGGCGAAGGGTCGCAACCTGCCGACAAATGTTCTTTTTATATCAGAACACACCTTGACATTCACTCGTGGATGGTGTTGTCGGAGGTCCTTCTCAACTCCTCTCAGCCAAGTGGTTATCATAACGGAATCAAAATCTGTTCCCCTTGGACTGGGCAGCTTCGAAACCTTCCCAGTGTCATTTTTTTTTCTATCAAAACACACCTTCATGTTGGCTCATGAATAGTTTCCTCGGAAGCCCTTCTATCTGGTCTTAGCCAAGTGGTTACCACAGCAGAGTCAAAATCTGCTTGTCTTGGAATTGGTTCGAAACCTACTGACATCATTTTTGCGGTGTATAGATCCTCGGAGGTACGTCTTAACTAGGCCCAGTCATTACGCCGAAACCTCTTTTATAGTCCATCCATGAACAGGAATTCACCTTCATGGCGC
>NW_024539031.1:0-14095 GCF_016647635.1 Suillus subaureus | reverse complement strand
TGCACAATGGACTCACATCAATTGCTGGCGGTCTATCGGAGCCTGGAGGATTGCGTAGTATATCTTGAGATCTGTGACGTTTTTCATGAAATGAAGTTAAAGATAAGAGTTCATCCTACCGAAAAAGGATCCGAAGAGGATGGCACGATGAGAACACCGAGGGGGCGATGAAACATGCCGCTGAGAAAAGACGGATTCTTTAGAATCGCCGTGACAGGACTGGGCAGGAACAACTTTGGTTGAACTTTGGCTGAAAGCTGTATACAGCATCATGCAACAACTTGCAAGTGGCTGCAAACACGATGATGTCCAGAAACCCAGGCGTACCTACTCATAAACACTGATCATATTATATTGCGCTGCAGGTCGAGTGTAGAAGCCTATCTGCGTGCTAGTCTCCACATCCGAGATATTGCAGCCATGAGGAGTACAGGCGGCTGCCATAGTGGAAGCGAAACTTTGAGTCGCCTGCGACCTTGTGGAGTGAGAATGCACGTTCACTGGCAGCTTCCAGATAATCGCAATCTTGCCCTTCCAGCCTCCGCATTTCTGAGCGTACATGTTGCCAGATCCAAAGTACGGTTCAACAAGTCAGCCACTAGAATGATATTTCTGGATTGGCCCTAATTTAGATCAACCCTTCGCCACTCACTAGTAGATCCTTCTTCACGTCTCTTCGAATTCTAACTTTTTCGAATAGTCGCTGTACGGGACACACGAACCGGGTTATGTGACATGGGTGACCTAACACACATATGACGGTCGATATAATTTAATTGCGTTTTAACGTTATAGGCAGCTGATAAGAAGTCACTGTTGTCGTACAAGTTGTATGGCGCGCCGCCCATATCATCATCAAGCACGTAAAAGGTTCTCATGTTTTCACGTAAGTTACAATAAAACTATGTTGAGTTGATAACAGGCTATTCGCAAATCGCGACCGAGTAATCAAGACAGGCTTTGTAACACAAATACCAAGGTCCTTCGCTTCACTTATCACACTGCCTTTTGGCTCCGCCCGCGCTGGAAGTGAAGAGAAGAAGTTCATTTCAAATTTCTTCACCCTCCGTGTCGTACTGTGGGAGTCCGAGAGCCTTATAAGCCTAGTCCCTCCTACCAAGCCATTTGTTCCTCTTTTCATCCACTCCTTGTACAGCACGCGCCATAATGATCAGCAAGGACTCATTTAACAGCGCGTCTACGCACGTAGAGGTAACAATACTATCGTCGCGCTTTTGAACGTATCTGAGCCAACACCTCTACAGTTGTCATGCATCCCCGAGGATACCACTGGCCTTGAGCGTATCATGCTTGCAGCTCAAGGTGATCTGCAGCGACTGATGAGGTATGTGAAATTTGTTTAGGCGCAGTGATGTGTGCTAATGAATGAACTCCTTTTGCAGTTCGTTCTTTGCTCGGCCTATATTTATTGAGCTTGTGTACGCCAATGGCTCGCCACGGCTGAAACCAGCTTCACCTGAGCATCCCATAACACAATCGCGGCAGGTACATCTCGTATGTGCTTCGCGAATCGTTTGCACCGCTACATCGAATGTCACCATCACAAACCCTGACTTCGAACGTCTATTCCTTGACGACAAATATCCTATTGGCCAGACGTTCCGCAAAATGCTTCGTCACCCACAATTTACCCTCCTTGACGCTCAGGCACAGGTCGTTGGTGGCAAGCGGGAACTCCGCAGAACGTATACACTTGAGACGGACGGTTTTCTCTGTGAGATCCTCGAAGTGTTCCCTGACAGGGACATGTTTGCTCGTGGAGAAGCATGGCTTACTGAGAACAAACTCGAGCTTGAAAAAAGCTGCACTGTGGAAAGTCAGGATATGAAGCCCTGGTGGCTTCCTGTCAGCAAGGGCAATACTCTTCACTGGGGATTCGCTTGCTCATACGGCTTGGAACCTTCACCATTGGTATACTACCACGATATTTGGTTTGTTTCGTTGTACCTGCTCCTTCTGTACCTCATATAGATACATAGATACCTACACTAACATATCATTTCATAACATGGATACATTCATACTTTATGCGACTAGGTTCGATGTATAAGTAGTATTTAGACAGCCCTAGGTGGCCTTGATGTTCGGCCCTTTCTTGAAAATATTCGGATCGGTACCGATGAATGCGTCGCGAATAACTTATTGCCGTCGCCGTATCTTATCGTCCCTCACATAGTTGACAATTGAATTAACCAAGGAGTTCGCATCCTGTAAGTCTCCGAATCACGCTCCGGACCGACGGTGTTGCCGGCCATATATTCAAGGATGACTCGTTTAGGCTTAAACCTTGCCATGGCTGTTGTGTTACCATCACAAAGCAAGAACTTTAGCGAATAGCCAGAGAGATGACTCAACTTTGCTAGGTGATGTGCAAGTGTAGGCAGGTACCTGCCCGTCTTGGCGTGCATAATCAATTGACTGATATTCTGGATTCTGGAGCCCGACGTGTGAAATGAGTCATTGATAGAGATGAGGGAGAATACAGGGGTGACAGGGGAGAACTGTCTGGCGACAAAGATGCTGCCAAGCTTTGCAGTATTTCTATACCGGCCATCGTGACAGGACAGATCCGAGGCATGTTGATTGATTGCCAGGCCATATGGATAATCAGATACAAGGAAACCAACTCCATTGCTTGGCCTTTGCTGTTGAAGCCTTTCAGTCCCTTTAAAACCCGCAGACACGTGCACTGCCTTGTGAAAAGACATTGTCCAGACAATATTTGAAAGGGGGGTCACTGACAGAAATGTGATTGCCGCCCATGAAACGAGCACCACACGCGACGATTCCTAGTCACAGCAAATGTCATTTTGGGAAAAGGCGATGTACACGGCCAGGAACACGCAAGCGCGGAACGAGGTGGCGATGTCGATGGAACGGTGTATGTACGGAGTTGAAGAGCATTGTCCGTATTGATAGCGGCTGCCCGTGACGTCAGGAGTGCCCAATCGCAATGCAGAGATACGTACCTGCAAACACGGGGAATCTTGTCCTGTGTGAAGATGATATGTATGAGAGCTTTGGTAGGACGGGCCTTCCCTCTGTATTTGAAAGACACCGAAAGGGAATTTAGACGTTTTGCTAAAATAGAGATCAGTGGCAGGCAGAGCCACCACCTTTGATCTCGGAGATTGGTGTTTCGATATCACGCAGAGCTCCTTCTAGCCTGAAATATGTTCTGAAACGGAAAAGACGCGGCCGTAGGTCGATAACTCTTGGTGATAATGATTCGACGAACTTCCAAATGACTCGCATAGCGACGCCGGCGTTCAAACATACTGAAGAAAGAACGGGCCGACACTGCTTTTGGTGTACAATTTCAAAGTTGCAGGACTATTGAACCATGAACGACATTGCTTTAGGTTTCCAAGCGACTCGTTCTCCCAGATCTAACGACTTCAAAATAAAGCTGAAGGTTGACCTAGCCCAGCATATCGCGTGTCACGGTGAACGAAAACGAACGCTGTGCATGGTACTGCTGTGGTATTGTGGTATACATGGTCCCGCTATCCACGTTTCTCGTCGCGTTGCAGTGGCTCATTAATGACGGTAGACGAGAAGCATGATACCGAGTTGACACTCAAGCTGCTCCCAAGTTCAGCACTGCGCGACACGTTTAGGTATCTAAGCGAATTGAAGTTGAAAATTGAAGCATGGGTTCCCTTGCCACGTTGAGCGAGCGTCGTGGGTGGTGCTGCTGTGTGATCATGATCATCTATGTTTCTCGCCGCGTCCGTGTAGCTAACGGCAACACTTTGGGATGGATGCAGACCAATTGGTAAGAAGACGCATGGATGTATCCTTGATGCGATACCGAGGATGAGGATTGTGGCAGGGATCTGCGGCGATACCGAGCGAACGATGTGAAGATACGATAGTTCGCGATTTGGGCTGTCATTACAAACTGGTGGAATACTCGGTACTGCAAAAGTGACGTCGAGGGTCCAAGCCATAGCACAGGTGGCGTGCATAGAACGCGAGGTCTGTTATCAGATATTAAACATTCGAATCACCTACAATTGCGACCGCAAACGAAGTCCCTGTATTCATTAATGCAGTCAATTACTGAAGTGCTATCACTGCGAAGACAAAGAACAAGTGCTAACCTGATCCTGTGCCGAATTCTGATTACATGATGACCTGATGCGGTAATCATTTCGGGTAACAATGTGCCAGTCTAACCTACCACAATGACAATTCCGTTGACCAACCTATTTTTAAAGTTTCCTGTGCACCACACACCTGTGGTGGTGACGACTGGGTAACGTATTGTCCTTGTAATCTGCCTGTCCTGTTCTGAAACGTTTGACCGTTAAGCTTTGTTGCAGGCCTCGAACACGAGGACACTATAATACGGTTCGTCCGATCGTGACGTGATAGAGGGTGTTGATCGGCGACCCGCAGCCTAATATTAGCAGATAATGAGAGTTTGTTAGAACGCTTCACACACACGGCCGCAGCCACTTCCCACGACTCATCAATCTGACATACATTATCGCAATCGGTTGGTAGTGTAGCCGAGTGGGCGCAAGAAGTCTAGAGTAATACTGAAAAGCCTGCGCGAAGGCTAGTCCGCGGTAAGTACCGATAAAAAGGCGGGGAATGACCACCAACGAATGGCAGAATACGGCGCTCTGGGGCTAGTGACAAGTTACCGTTCTGCCAATGACGAGCCAATACGGGTTATGTATGAAATGGCATCTGATAGCAGTACGTAGCACTACTAGATTGGATCAAGTTAAATTCATGGGGGACTTACTAATCGGTCTCGCATGCCGCCCCGAGCAAGCATGTTCGGGACGCAGCTCGGGGCGCAGGACTTAGGAGGCGAATGGAAGATCCTCAGCAATCTCAAATCTGAAACCGGCTGGGGTGTTCTGAGAATTCTACTTCAGAAGACGATGTATTTGCGCCGACTGAGACTCGAAACAAGTGCCGGCAGGTAGAAGTTTATGCCAGAACGGATGGAACTTGATTCAGTTGGTTATACGCGACGTTGAAGATACTAGTATGCCTGCGAGTGGGAGTGAAGGGTCGATAATCAGATTACCTAACACAATAGATGTATGACTTGAATCATTGGGTGGACTGCTACCAGGGGAAACGAAAAATGGGGTCTCTGCCGACTGAATGACATTAGGGACCTAGAAACCCAGGCTTTGGTATACTTCAAGTTAGTATGTACTACCCATAAGTGAGATTCGTAGATTTGCTTACGAGTAAGCTTTGATGAATAGACGTGCCGACTGCATTGGGAGATCAGACAGTACAATACAACAGATAAGATAAGAAAGAAGGGTCACAGCTGCGTAGGTTTAGCGTCCTCGGGAAAGGATAACTACAAAAATGACCCTGGCAGCATCATTGAGATAAGTGGAGATAATTTGATTATGCATGCTTGCCCCAAAAGCCTGTGACATGGGATGGGAATAGGCCAACGGGTCAACTGCGGATATCGCAGGAAACAACCCAAACATGAGTGAAACTGAAAACCAGCAAATTGAGGACGTGGCTTAGAAGAGCGTTCGTTTCAGCGTCGTCGAATCAGATTGAGCTTCTGCACAACTCGGAAATGAAGAAGGAGATCGCGAATGGTAGTAGTACGTACTAGCCTATCTGTATTTTGGAATCGGAGGACATTTGAGAAGTAGGACGGATACTGCGAACTACCCGGGAAACATGATAGTTTCAGGGTTATGATTTCGCTGGTGCGACAGGCTGAAGCCAGATTACGAGGATCATGCTACGTTCAACTGAACGTTTGTATCATATGGACATCCGTCACGGGTACCATTAGTATACGGTTCTCCCGCGAAAGTATGGTGATAGTACCTTCCATAATCACGGTTTCAATTGAACTTTGAACTAGTACCACGGTGACAGTAAGAACGTTGCTGGCACGGATCATAGATTGAGTTGACCCCCCCAGGGGGGTCAACCCAGAGGGGGGGTCGCGAAGAGAACGGTATGGATCTCGATCCTGTGAGCGTCTACATTTAAAGTGCTGTGTCACATACTGTGTCATGCCAGTTAAACCTGTTCACAAGAAAGTGCAACTGCTTCAATTTTTCACGGGCGGATCACGCCGCTCGAAGAGAAATATAAAACCCAGCAAGTATCCGTTCTGAAGCTTGCATTCTAACTCGGACCGACAGAGCTATATAAACCACTTAATACCTGCCAGCACTCATAACTCTCATCCTCATTCATCTTAGACATTAACACAATGGCCACTCACGCTCTCGTCTCCCAATATGTCCAGGACGTCAAGGAGCTCGACACCTACCTGTATGTTAATCCTATTCATTCAGGTACTTCTAGTACTCATTCCTCCTACAGCACAGGATCACCGATCACCATCACTGGGTCTACCTTGTCCCTTTCTCAAATTGCTGCTATTGCGCTTTACCCACCTTCATCTGCTGGCAGTAATTCAATTAAAATCCAACTTACTGATGACCAACATGTCAAAGCAAAAGTATCTGCCTCCCGTGCTGTCATCGAGAGTAAGGTTGCAGCAGGCATCAGTGTCTATGGTGTCAGTACTGGGTTTGGTGGCAGCGCGGACACAAGGACAGATGACCCCATTGCACTCGGTGCTGCTCTCCTCCAGCACCAGCATGCTGGCGTCATTCTCCCTACTTACGCACCGAGTTCTTCTACTGCTATCCCTACCCTCTCTTCTTTCAATAGCAACGCTCTTCCTTCCCCCGCACCGCTCTCTGATCCATTCACTAGCACTACAATGCCACCCCCTTGGACACGTGCTGCTCTCCTTGTTCGCGCTAACAGTCTCATGCGCGGACACAGTGGTGTCCGCTGGGAACTTGTCCAGAAAATGACAGAGCTCCTTAACAAAGGTATTACTCCAGTCGTTCCTATGAGAGGCAGCGTCAGTGCCAGTGGAGGTGAGTAATCTGTTTCTTGTTCTTTACCTTGCTGAGGTCCTAATCAACTCCCTTCTCACAGACCTGTCTTCCCTTTCTTACATTGCTGCAACACTCATTGGAAACCCCGCTATCAGGGCTTGGGTTCCCTTGCCCCACCCCTCTTCAGCCATATCCAGTACTTCCTCAACCCCCTTGTCAACCGGAACATCTTCGCCGCACTCCTCACCCGAATTGTCTCCCTTCTCTGCGTCCACCCCCCTCCCACCCTCAGCCGATACCCTTAACCTACCTACAGATACTCTCAAAGTGGACAATTACGGATCATACGCACTCCTTCCTGCTCCACAGGCCTTGCAGGTCGCCGGCATCACCCCCCTCCCGCTCTCAAGCAAGGAGCACTTGGGTATCCTGAATGGCACGGCATTTAGTGCAGCTGTGAGTGCACTGGTTGTGAGAGGCGCACGAGGAGTGAGCGTGTTGGGTGCTGTGAGTATTTTTATGCTTGACCTTCGCGTCCTGCATCGGACTGACTTGTCTGCGGTTATAGGTCCTAACGGCCATGTCCGTTGAAGCGATGCTCGGCGCAAGGGGCAGCTTTGATCCCTTCGTTAGCGAGGCAAGGCCGCACATTGGACAGGTGCGTTTTTTCGGATTTTTCACGCGGTTAATAGAGCTGATTCTTTTCTTCCTTTTTTTCGTTTTCTTGTGGTGACTATCTTGCGAAACACAATGCATTTTTCACATTGCAAACACTCACGATTCCCTGGTGGCTCAATCCAGATTCATTCCGCGCGTCTCATGCACGCTCTACTCGCCGGATCTTCCTTTGCGAGTGAACATGAGGTAGAAGTCAAGATTGAGGATGATGCTGGGGTGTTGAGACAGGATCGGCAAGTTTTGATCTCCTTAGTCCTACCAAAATTGAACGCTAAACTACCGCAGTTACTCTCTCCGCACAGCCCCCCAATGGCTCGGTCCTCAATTTGAGGACCTCGCAAATGCAGCACAAGTAGTCACGACTGAGGTTAACTCCAGTAGGTCGTCCCAACCCCGTAGCCACATACCAACTCATCCTTTACCCCAATAGCCACCGATAACCCGCTCATTGAGCCCCCTTCCGCGTCGAATAACCAGACCGGACAGGTTCACCACGCAGGGAACTTCCAAGCACTTGCCCTGACGAACGCGATGGACCACGTCCGTCTCAGCCTCGCACACATTGGGAAGCTGATGTTCGTGCAACTTACGGAGATTGTGAACCCGGCAATGAATCGGGGCTTGTTCCCGAATTTGGCGGGTGGAGAGGTCGGATTGGATTTCGCGTTCAAGGTGCGTGATTTTGGTCTGGTTGTAGTCGATGGGATGGCTTATTGCAATTACGCGGACAGGGTGTTGATATCGCCGCTGCGTCATATGTGGGCGAGTTAAATGCGCTTGGTGGAATGAACGTTGGCGTGGGCAATGTGAGCGCTGAGATGCACAATCAGAGTGTCAAGTACATCCTTTTTCTCTCTCTCCTTCCTTAACTAACCTTTTCAACCCTACAGTTCACTCGCGCTCATCTCAGCACGGTACACTCTCACTGCACTCGAAGTGTCCACTCTTCTCGCTGCATCACACCTCATGGTGATATGCCAGGCACTCGATCTCCGTGCACTCGGCGAGGAGCTGCACGAGGCGCTCCCAGGACTCATCCGCTCATCCCTCCTCAACACCTTCCCTTCGCTCACTGATAACACGACAATTACCTCCCTCGTAGTAGCTATCATCCCAGCACTCACAGAGACGCTCGATCACACAACAACGCTCGAGACAAACGCACGGATGTATAAGGTTGCAAGCGCATGCGTAGTACCGCTCGTCACAGCCCTCTCGACTTCTCCAGTGCAAGGCGCAGAGCTGAGCGCACTCCCGGTGTTCATTACATCCGTTGCTGCGGGGCTGGTGAACAAGCTGACGGAGTTACGGTGCGCGTATCTTGGCGTACAGCCGTTCGCGGTGCGCGGTGCAAGCCCGAGTGCTGAGCAGACGGGGGTGGCATGGCGCGGGCCCACCCCAGCAAGCAAGTACCTCGCGCCTCGAACGCGTGCACTCTACGAGTTTGTGAGAGTGACACTTGGCGTGCGAATGCACGGGGCTGGAAATCTTAGGGGGGATGTGTTTGGGATGCGGGATGGCCTAGAGGGTGAGGATGGAACGATTGGGAATGGGATTTCGGTCATTTGTGAGGCGATTAGAGATGGAAGGGTCGGGCGGGTCGTGGTAGGGATGCTTGAAGGCATCGAGGGCTTGTGAGGAGCTCTCGTAGTCCTTCCACGATGGCTGACTTCCAGGTCCTTACATACTGACAGCCCGAGCAGGTTCGGAGAGGCAGTCGATGTCTATAACACTGTCATCCTCCTACTTTTATTTGTTTTATATTCATAAGACTGTATTTGATCATCGACATCCCTTATTCCCTTGCATGCATATATACTAGCCCGCACGCATTTATTTCCTACACTGTTCAAAGATTCCCTGTCTAAATCATGTATAACAGGCCTCTCGGATAGATTTAGGATACGTGTCTAATAGTGTTTTTTTGACGCGTTAAAGTCTCTTGATTCTTGGTATTGAACAGGTGCAGGAGCAAGTGCTACAGGCATAGCATGATAGTAACCGGAACCGTAGGTATCGTTGACATTTTGTGAAACACCGTGACGGCCGCACGATGTTCAGCAAGACTTGCACCACCACATCCTCCGTCACGGTCGCGATTCGCATCGTGAGTAAATATTTCGATCGAGCTGTTACCACGAGGCTTTCCCATCTTCCCTGAAAGCCCTGGCACGTATGAGACTCGGAGGTCAAGAGGTTGATCTCCGGGAGTCTCCAAGCCAGTCCTGCTACTTTCTGCACAATGGACTATGTTGTCCGAGTATCCCAGGCTCAGGCTCGGACTAGAGCGGCTACAACATGTGCCTCTCCGATCCTCTCTCTTCACTCAGCAGATGATTTTCCCCCGGCAAGTCATGGGTGAGTTTCCGTGGTTGGTAATCAATATCAACATTGTGTGCCAGGGTCTAATTCACTTCCCCCACCGCCGCCGCTGTCCTAGAAGCCATGTGCTCAACAACTGCAAGCGCAGCAGGACGAGGCGCCGATAATGAACTTCCCACCGCAAAAACTCCGAAGCGAGTTTCATGAGACGTCATGGCTACATTCGAAGTACCGTCCTCATGCGTCTTTGTCTGGGGTGGGCCTAATTCATTCGTATGTTTCGGAGATTAGCTGACAACTGATAAATTTCTAGAGCTCGCAATATAACCCCCCTACCCCGCGGGGACTTGGCACACGCTCCAAGTGTTCCTCTAAGTATAGACGAACAATAATTATATTCGACTTCGACATACGGACTCTTAATCAAATTCTCTGATTTGATCATGGTCTGGGTGCGAAGCCTTTTCCTGAGTAGCTGAAGAAGGGCTTTCCAATCTAGCTTTAGCCCTTTCCTCGCCAACTCCACCACGAGTGCTCGCCTTTCCTCATGCAGCACAAGGTTCGCCACATCCTGCGGCGATAACTATGTGTATCGTTACTCGAAGCGTGGTCACGGCGCACATGCGCCGGCTTGTTGGCCCACCGGACGGATCTCAGTGTTATTCAGTATCTGTTGTTTCAATAGCTGCGTTTATTTTAGAGGTTCTCCATGTATGCCAGTGGCGACAACATGTTTGATAGAAATCGAAATATTGGCGTGATGTTCCCTTGTCGAGGTCTTGGATGAGGGACAAATTTCTCAAAAGGAAAGGGCGCCTGTGGCACTGTCATGCTGATCATACTCACACTCTACGTTCTCTAGACCATTCATGCAAAAAGTTATTCCCCCGCCACCGATAGGACGCCACGGTAATAAACAAAACGCGGCATATTATGCTACTTCATGATCCATAAAGTTGACCTGCCGGACGGATCTCACCCGTCTCCTGCCCCTAGGAGATTCGCTCGAAATCTATTGAAACCCGATAATATTTGACATAAAAATGAGCGATTTCTCAGAGGGTGTTTCCGGACTCTCACAAATGCGGTTGAGTTGGATCAATCGGCATCGCCGAGCCTGAGGCCTGACCCACGGTGAGTCGGAGTACATACAGTGCGGGACCCCCTGTCGATATCGTTGCTCCATATATGTGCGTGCATTCTGCATTCTGTTTTGATTCACTGGCATGCGGTCTGTGTCATCGCGTATCATCCTCGTATCGGACCATTACAGCTGCGGCGTGGTTTTCGACTTGACATCGTTGCGTTCCATCAAGGTTCTGTTACCGCACTCCATTCTCGTGATCGATTCTCGTACCTGTCTTCGAATGAAGCCCGCCCTCCATATCTCAGGGTTATAGGATATTACTTTGGATAATCAGATCTTCAAAGTGTGCCATCTTGACCTTCTTTTCTTTTCCCAATCGAGTTGGGCGACTCTGTGGGGTCAAAGCCTGTAACAAATCATTTTTCCGGGCGGAACTACGGTGACCAAGCCAGGAGTGTGTAGGCGCCAGTATAGTATAGGATCAAGCTCACTGTTACTGACGTTGGCTGTACTCATCATGCGTTGACAACATCTTGTGTCATGTAAGTACGTTCATGACTGGATTGACAACATTCCGGTGTCAGTGTGTCCCGTGTCAACTCTATTCGCTGTTGTATCGGTCTTTCTTGAGAATTAACGTCGCCAAATGTCATGGAGATCCGATATCAGCAAGCGTGAGGAATCGGTGTTAGAAACCAAAGAATTCTGGTCATAATGGACGGCCATAGAAAGCGTTGAATGTGGGTATGCTTGGTGGCGATACCCTCGATACATATGCAATTAACAAAACGATTCGTCTGAAGTTGAGTGTTCGGACAGCTGTCTATGCGGCTCAGCAAGGTCGTGCGGTCTCTTAGTGTCGACGAGAGGTATTATGCAGCCAGGGAGTTGCTTGATGTAAATGAAGATTCTTCGTGAGTCGTATCCAGACTGATGTGAGGTCACGTGGCTATAACTTGGGACTCCGTGATTATATAAGTCAGGCTGGTCCCGAGCCTAGAATGTCAACCACGTTGAAGAGTAGTTACTGTATGTGAAAAACTCTTCAAGGAGATAACGTTAGGAAGTCACGACCGCCAGTAGCACAAATAGAATGCCAGAGATGTTTTCCGAGTCCCTCGGATCGAACTAGAGCACAGTCGCAGGCTACTGAGAGGTTGGGTGGTCCGTGTCAACTAAGATCTGGAATGTGGAGATTTGAAGTACGTATCAGGCTCATCAGGCTCATACATACCACAAATAACAGTCTTTAGCCGTGGTGCAACGGTGTGCCAGCGATAGCATGAGTCTGAAATCCGAATCGATACTCTTAGTGGATCAAACTATAGTCTCATTAAATCGGTACTAGAGACAGTCGTTCCTTCTCGATTTTGCATAGAGCCCTGCAATGGCCGCGGAGGCAGTCTACCATTGTTGAACTGGTCAAAGGCTCCGAGTCATAGCTTGTTACCACCACGTCCACGTAGTACGGTAATGTCACTGACAAGCTCAAGTTCCTCTCCAAAGCCTGTAGTGGTCATCGTCGGCGCGGGTGCTTTTGGTTTGTCCACTGCTTACCACCTGCTCGAGCGTGGCTACACCGGTGTGACGGTACTCGATCGTGCTGAGCATCTGCCCGCGGTCGATGCAGCGAGCACTGACATGAATAAAGGTGTTTTGTTGTTTCTAGTGCCCCTCTGCGACATCGAATAGCTTAACTTCAGTATCAAGTGGTTCGTTCTTGTTACGGCGATCCAGAATACACGCGGCTTGCCCGCCAGGCGATCGAAGAATGGCGCAATGATATGTGGCAAGACTGTTACCATGAGTCTGCGTTTCATTTTTTCTCTCGCTGAGAGTAGATTATAACCATAGTATCAAATACTACAGGTGCGGTGTCCTCAACTTGGGCGATGCATACACTGAGCGGTCTATTATCAACGATCTCAAGCACGGCGCCAAGGTCGAGCGCTTAGATAGTCCTGCATCCATCAGAGCACAGTTTCCTACGGACCTTCACAATTCTGGTAGACTTGGGACATTCACGTCGTTGGACGTCTCTTCTACAAGCTACACCAATCATGATGGTGGTTGGGCAGAGGCTGAACGTGCAGTCGGTCTCCTCATGGAACATGTGAAGAAACGCGGTGTCAAAGTCCTGCCTGGCAAGGTAGTTCAAGAATTGGTCAAGGACGAACGTGGACAAACAAAAGGAGTCCGCTGTGCCGACGACTCTGAATACGAGGCTAATGTAGTGGTCCTTGCTCTTGGTTCGTGGACTGCGAGCGCATTCCCGTCGTTAAACCTGACGGGAAAGTGTCTTGCTACGGGGTAAGTAGGCAAGGTTTCCGGTGCTTGGCTCAATCTGATGTGATACTACTTGTACTTTTTACATGTCAACTATCTCAAAAGTCAATGCGTAGCGACGATGCAACTTACGCCGGAAGAGGCAGAAGAATATCGCAAGACACCTGTCGTACTTGATTTCAGGACCGGCTTCTACGTATTCCCAGTGAGTCATCATTTTTCCAAGTTTATTCCAAGAATGTTTTTACTTCATCAAGTGGTCTAATTTTTCAAACCTCATTATATCTATTACACATGTGATTTGATACATGTGTTTGTGTCATGTCTGTTGCCTTGAACGTCTGGGAACACACGTGCGCAGAACTCCTTACCACTTATCTCCGCGTATTCTCAACGGTATGGAAATATTTTCTGTCGTGTCCCACACATTACCCAACCATGAATCTCAGTGATCACTGATCATCGATCACCATGCCACTGACATTCAGTTGAAGGCTTTGATTAACGATCCCTAGCACAGTCTGACACGCTCCGACATCGACATTGCGTACCATTTTCTAGTTTATTCCCCCCTTCCTGGCCCGTCAATTTCATTCATCGTAATTGACGTTGACCGAGCTTTTTTGTAGCCAACATATCGTAATGTTGTCAAATTTGCAATCCACGCTGCTGGACACACCCACGCAGTTCCTGGATCCACCATATCAACCCCGCGTACGATCGCCTCTGACCCAGACAACGGCCTATGGATACCGCGGTCAGTCTTGAAGGAGTTAAGGGTCCAGCTGCGGAGTGTATACCCTGCGCTTGCCGAAAAACCCTTCAGCGGGAC